>NC_134409.1:78491956-78759119 GCF_038048845.1 Mixophyes fleayi
CACACACTACCACAAGCCCTCTGTGCTATCACACACACACACCAGCACAAGCCCCCTGTGTCATTACACACACACACACACACACACACACACACACACACACATTACCACAAGCCTCCTATGCCATCACTCACACACACACATTACCACAAGCCCCCTGTGCCATCACACACACACACACACACACACACACACACTACCTCAAGCCCCCTGTGACATCACACACGCACACACACACTACCACAAGCCCCCTGTGCCATCACACACACACACACACACACACACACACAGACATTACCACAAGCCCCCTGTGCCATCACACACACACACACACACACACACACACACACACACACTACCACAAGCCCCCTGTGCCATCACACACTACTGTACCCCTTCTTCATTACCACACTGTGCTTCCTTATGATCACACTGTGCCCCTTCATCACAACCACGCTGTGCCCACTTATGATCACACTGCACCCTCCATTCTGCTTTAACCCCCTTCACCTAGCCCCCCTTCATCACTCTGTTCCATGCTGACCCCCCTCCCTTCATCACACTGTGCCTTGCTGCCTTCCTCTCCTTCATCCCTGTGCCATGCTGCTCCTCCCCCCCTTTTTTTATTTTATTTATTTTATTTTTTTAAACACCCTGCTTCCCCAATCAATAAAGGGGGCGGATGGTGTTTGCCTGTGGTTTGCTGGTATTAGAATTGTATCCGGGTACAAACTTTCCTTGGTAGCCCTATACATGAAGTCACATACCAAACACTCCATTTCCACTTGTATTGGTTTACTAGCACTTTTTGTTTTGCTTGCTAGCTTTGCTCCAAGTAGGTCAAAAGTTTGTTGTGCAGGTTTTTTGGCCATCAAACTGTTTGCGCAGTCCACCATCTTTGTAGTTAGCGCATCACTTTTAATGAAAAAATGAGGAAAAAAAGAGTATGATATAAAATGCATGAAATTAAACTATTTCACACCTCTTTATGTTTCAGTTTCCTGCAACGGTAGAACAATGCCAAGTTATTGCGGAAGAATTTGAGAGGCAATGGAATTTTCCAAACTGTGGCAGTAACATTGATAGGAAACATGTCCAAATTATGCCTCCATCCAAAAGTGGATATTTTTATTATAATTACAAAAGATTTTTCAGCATCATTCTAATAGCCATAGTGGATGCAAACTATTTTCTTATTTGTGGACATTGGTAAAAATGGTAAAGTGTCTGATGGCGGTGCATTGGAGCAGACTCCCTTTCATGCAAAACTAAATAACTATGAACTTAATATTCCAACAGGAAGTAATACAAAATATGGGCTACATTTTGTGTTTGTGGCTGATGAAGCATTTGCATTGCACAACAATTGTATTGAAACCTTACCCGCAACGAGCTAGGCGCGTTGTTGAAAATGCGTTTGGAATTCTCTGTAACAGATTCAGAGTTTTTCATTCTGTTATTAATCTACGTTTGGACAAGATAGACAAAGTGGTGTTGGTCTGTTGTGTTCTGCATAACTTTATAAGATGTAAAACTACCTGTGTATGCAGTTCACATATGTATGAGGACAAGAATGTAGAGGAAACGGAGGTAGTTGGCCTAACACCTCTACACTCGGGCCACCTTAAAAATGCAAGTGCCAGTGCAAAATTAAACAGGGTGGCATACCTTCAATATTTTAACGGGGAGGGTACAGTGCAATAGCAGAATGGTTTTGTGTAAGATTTGTTCATAAGCATGTTATCATCATCATCAGCAGCATTTATTTATATAGCGCCAGCAAATTCTGTAGCGCTTTACAATTGAGAACAAACATTAATCATCATCATCTTTTATTTATATAGCGCCACTGATTCCGCAGTGCTAATAAAACAATACTGGGTAATACTTACAGATAGAGGGGTAAAAGAACCCTGCTCGCAAGCTTATAATCTATGGCACAATGGGAGTTTGAAACACAAGGCCATGTGCTACATCATATTGCACACTGGACCAGCTAGAATGGAAAGGTAAAAGTATTGAGTGGGCTGTGTGATCAGTCACACAGCAATGTTGGTCAGACGGTTTTTGTCTTGTGTCAGCTGTGTAGAGGATGGTAATAGGGTAACCTAGGGAAATTAAGATGGTGGTTGAGGAATATCATAAGCTTGCCTGAAGGGGTGGGTTTTCAGTGAACGCTTGAAGGTTTGAAGACTAGAGGAAAGTCTTAATGTGTGAGGGAGGGAATTCCACAAAGTGAGTGCAGTCTGAAAAAAGTCCTGTAACCGGGAATGGGAGGATATGATGAGAGTGGAAGAGAGATGCAGATCTTGTGCAGAACGGAGGTGTCGAGTTGGGAGATATTTTGAAAAAAAAACCCAAAACAGATTGTAGTGATTTAAGTCTGACTTTGGGAAGACCAGTAAGGAGGGAATTGCAATAGTCGATGCGGGAGATGATTAGTGCATGAAATAAGGTTTTTACAGTGTCTTGTGTGAGATATGTGCGTATTCTGGAAATGTTCTTTAGATGTATGTAACATGATTTAGATATAGAGTCGATGTGTGGAATAAATTATAGTTGTGAGTCAAGGATTACACCTAGGCAGCGAGCTTGCAGGGTGGGATTTATGGTCATGCTATCAACAGAAATAGAAATCTCAGGCAGGAAGCTTCTGTTTTTGGGTGGGAATTTTATGAATTCAGTTTTTGAAAGATTGAGTTTGAGTTGGCGAGAAGATATCCAAGATGAAATGGCAGTCAGTAACGCAAGACAATACAGATGGTGAAAGATCAGTAGAAGATAAATAGATTTGTGTATCATCTGCATAGAGATGATACTGAAATCCAAAGGAGTTTATTAGCTTTTCAAGAGAAGTGGTGTAGACAGAGAATAGCAGAGGACCTAGGACTGAGCCTTGTGGGACTCCAACTGATAAAGGAAGCAGAGCAGAGGTGGATCCAGAGAAATTAACACTGAAAGAGCGATTAGATAGGTAGGATGAGATAGGTAGGACAGTGCCTTCAAGACCTAGGAATTAAAAGCGTTTGTATGAGGAGAGCGTGGTCAACAGTGTCAAATGCAGCAGAGAGATCCAGGAGATTTAGAAGAGAGTAATGGCTTTTACTGCTTGCTGTGCTCAAATCATTGACAACCTTGGTTAGTGCAGTCTCTGTGGAGTGTTGAGAGCGAAAGCTGACTGAAGAGATTCCAGTAGGCTGTTTGCTGTAAGAAAGTGTGTGAGACGAGAGTAGACAATTCAATTGAGAAGCTTGGAGGGGCATGGGAGCTGAGAGATGGGGCAGTAATTTGAGAGAGAGTTTGGGTCAGAATTTTGTTTTTTTAAAATAGGAGTGTGACTGGATGGACCGCCTAAGCCACCCTGTCTGTTGTTGCTGGGAACCGGCTGGGCTTACTTTGCCAAGTTCCCTTTTGTTATCCCAAATGCACCCTATTGCTGCAGTAGGAGGGGCTTACACATGCTGCCACCACTGGATTCCTTATCGGCATCCACTACCAGGTTTCTTCTGGGTAACTGATGCTGCGAGTGTGGTAAAGGAGAGGGGAACCTCGTGGCGCCAGAGAAAGAAGCTAGATGTGCATGTGATATGTGTCCAATTTATTACATATATAAATGGAAACATATATTGATAAAATACACACATAAAGATTGCAACTTAAAATATATATACGGAACAGTCAGAGTAAAAGAAATAAATATGGTGTTGCTCCACAAATAATGGCCTAATTATTAGAGATTGGCGGGCTCAGTTCCCCGAAAACCGAACCGAACTTCCGGTATCCGAGTACCGAGCCGAGCGGCTCTGTACTCTGGCGCCAATTTGGATTAGAAATCAATGCAAAACGTCATTGTGACGTTGTCGGATCTCAGAGCTCGGTTCTCGCAATGTTTGAAATTCATAAATAGCCGCCTCCACAGCAATCTAGCGCCATTTGACAGATGGAGGGTGAAGGGTTAGGTCGCAGGCAGCATTACAGCAGGGAGAGAGCAATTCTTCTAGCAATTGTTATAGCAGGAAGAGAGGAGGATAGAGGAGGCATTTTTGCAAACATTGCCAACTGTTTGGGGTGTCAAATTCCCTTCTCCAGAAACTATTTTCTGCCTGCAGAAATAGAAATATACCAGCAGTATAAAGTTTGGAATTTGCCCTACAAGTGCTTGGGGTGTTACTATTACCCAGTTCCAATAAATCTATTTTCTGGTGCTGAAATTATTAGAGACCATCAGTATATATTACTGAATTTGCACTACAAGTGTTTTGTGATCTCCCATATTCCTTCAGTGTGAATTTTTTTTTTCTGGTGCTGAAAGTATTATCTATCAGCACTATATATTGCATATTTTGCACTACAAGTGTTTTGGTGTCTTCCATATTCCCCTGTGTGAACAAACAATTTTTCTGGTGCTGAAATTATTATCTTGCAGCACTATGTTAGGAACCCCTCCAGCCAGTACAGCAAAACCCGGAGTCTGCTCTGAAGTGTGGTGTTCACTGTTGCCCCTAGTGGTGGGGACAGACTTGGCGGCAGACAAACAGAGGGTCGTGAGATGTGTACTGGCCAAGGAGAACCCAGGAAGAGAGTGCTATGGCAGACAGCAGTGTGAGGTCCAGGCAAGGGTCAGCCGACAGCAGACAATGTATCCAAGGAACAAACCAAGGTCAGGGGTCACAGGCACAGGTTCTGAGTCCAGAGACAGGCGTAAGATCAGGGTCACAAGCAGAGGTTAAAAATCCATGTTCAGGCAACAGGTCGGGGTCAGAAGCAGAGGTTCAAGGTCCAGAAACAGGCAAAGGTCATACACGGGTAAGCAATCTTAGGTTCACACCAAATACAGGAACAAATAGCAGGCAGCAGTAGTGGGACAGGACGCTATAACTGGCAGTGAGGCTTCAGACATCACTGCCCTAAATACTATAGTCAGACAATCAGAGCCTAGCTCTGAATTACACACAGCCCCTGCCACCACACTAAACAAATACAAAAATTAGCCCACAGGTGTAGCGCTGCGTGCACGCGTCTGGCTACCCTAACTTGCCAGGACGCGCTGTCGGGGGAATCTAGCGTCCGATCGTTGCCTTGGCAACGGTTGGGTCCCAGGCGGAAATGATGTCCCAGTCGTCGAGGTGACGGCCGGGACGCCAGCGGGCACAGGATGCGAGCTGCGGCGGCTGTGAGTACCGCTTAGGCTCGTGACAGTACCCCCCCTTTGAGGAGGGGTTAAGGAACCCCGACACCCAGGTTTCTTAGGAAACTGTTTGAAGAATTCTCCTAAAAGTTTTGTAGCATGAAGTTGTCTTTGCGGGACCCAGGACCGCTCTTCCAAACCACGATTCCTCCACTGTACTAGGAAGTGCACCTGACCCTGCACTCTCTTAGAGTCGAGGATCTTCTGAATAATGTATTTTTGTAGTTTGTTCGTATTCCACACAGGCGAACTCGAAGGCTGGGATTGATTTGGGTATAGCACAGGTTTAAGCAGAGAGCAATGGAACGTGTTGGGGATCCTCAACGAACCAGGAATTTTCAATCTGAAGGCTACAGAATTAATCTGCTTGATAATGAGGAAGGGACCGATGAATTTAGGTCCCAGTTTCCTGCATGGCTGTCTGAGCCTAATATTGCGTGTAGAAAGCCACACTTTCTGGCCCACTTTGAGGGAGCAGGTGGTACGGTGGCAATCCAAATTTTTTTTTGCAAAAAATGAGGCTCGTTTCAATGAGGACTGTACCTTCCTCCAAACGGCTTTAAGATCCCTGTACGTGGAACGAATCTCCGGAATACCAGCGGATTTGAGAGAATACAAGGGATTGGACCTGGGATGAAAACCAAAATTACAGTAGAATGGAGAAATTTGAGTAGATGAATGACATGATTTATTATAGGCAAACTTTTTCCAGGGTAACAAGAAGGACCAGTTGTCGTGGAATTCAGAAATGTAACATCGCAGGAACTGCTCTAAAGACTGGTTAACCCTCTCAGTTTGCCCATTAGATTGAGGGTGGTATGCGGACGAAAGACTGACTTTGATTCCAAGAAGGTTACAAAAGGATTTCCAAAATTGTGCTATAAATTGAGAACCACGATCCGACACAATATCAGTAGGAAGTCCATGGAGACAGAATATGTGCTGAATGAACAGGACAGCCAAATCCCAAGCACTAGGGAGCCTGGGTAACGGTATGAAATGTGACATTTTGCTGAAGCGGTCGACCACCACCCATATGGTGTTATGTCCTGCAGAGAGTGGCAGATCGACTATAAAGTCCATTGACAAGTGTGTCCAGGGTTTTGCAGGGATGGGTAATGGAACCAATTGGCCTGCAGGATGACTCCTGGGGACTTTATTCCTGGCACAACTCTCACAAGAGAGGACATAACTCTTGACATCAGCGGACAATGACGGCCACCAGACAGTACGGGAGAGGATTTCCGATGTCTTCTGAATTCCAGGATGTCCAGCACTCTTACTATTATGTGCTTCTGCAAGAACCGCCTTTCTTAAATGAACAGGAACAAATAAACATCCTTCTGGAGTATTATCAGGAGCTAGTCTTTGAAACCTTTAAAGTGTGGTGCTCAAGTCCATGAATTATGGAAGAAGGAATGATAGGCTCCGGAATTGTAACTGGAACATGATGTGCCAAGTAGCTTCTAGATAGTGTATCTGCCCGGACATTTTTAGAACCTGGTCGGTAGGTGATCACAAAATTGAAGCGAGTGAAGAACAACGACCAGCGGGCCTGTCTGGGATTCAGACGTTTGGACGATTGTATGTATTGTAAATTCTTATGGTCTGTATTAACGGAGATTTGATGTATAGCACCCTCCAGCCAATGTCGCCACTCCTCAAAGGCCCATTTAATTGCCAATAGTTCCCTATTGCCCACATCGTAGTTGGCTTCAGCTGAAGAGAACTTACGGGAGAAATAGGCACATGGGTGCAGACGGTGAGTATGAGAGTCCTTCTGAGACAATATAGCGCCAACACCGACCTCAGAGGCATCGACCTCAAGAACAAATGTTTTTTTAGGATCCGGGTGTCTAAGGACCTGAGCGGATACAAAGGCTTTCTTCAAGCTTTCAAATGCGGCTATTGCTTGGGGCGACCAATTAGTTGGATCCATTCCTTTGCGGGTCAGGGCGACAATAGGAGCCACAATGTCAGCAAAGCCACGAATGAACCTTCTATAATAATTGGCGAAGCCTAGGAACCTCTGCACCGCTTTGAGATTATTTGGTTGCACCCAATCCAGGATAGCTTGAACCTTGGTTGGATCCATGGAGAATCCCTCAGAAGAAATTACGTAATCCAGGAAGGATACCTTCTGCACCTCAAACTTGCACTTTTCTAATTTGGCGTAAAAGTGGTGTTCTCGCAATTTCTGTAGAACCTGTTTGACGTGACCCCGATGTATAGTTAATGACTTGGAATAGATGAGGATGTCGTCTAAATAGACAACCACGAAACAATCAAGGAACTCCCGAAGAACTTCATTAATCAGATCTTGGAATACTGCTGGTGGTTGCTAAGACCAAACGGCATGACCAGATACTCACAGTGGCCAAAATGTGTATTGAATGCCGTCTTCCATTCATCTCCTTCTTTGATACGGATGAGGTTATATGCTCCAAGAAGATCGATTTTGGTGAAGACTGTAGCACCTCATAATTGATCGAATAAAACGGAGATGAGAGGAAGGGGGTAGGTGTTCTTGACTGTAATGAGATTCAGTCCTCGGTAGTCAATACAGGGTCTTAGTCATCCATCTTTTTTGGATACAAAAAAGTATCCAGCTCCTACTGGAGATTTAGATGGCCTGATGAAGCCTTTCTCCAAGTTTTCATCAATGTATTCCTGCATGGATTTGGTCTCTGGACCAGAGAGGGAGCACAAGCGTCCCTTGGGTAATTTGGAAACAGGAATAAGCTCGATAGTACAGTCGAAGTCACGGTGAGGTGGTAAGGTGTTGGCAGCCTTCTTAGAAAACACATCCCAGAACTCATGATATTGTGAGGGAAGTTGCTCAGGAATTGACTGAATGATTCACAAAGGCATAGTTAAACAAGACTGTATACAATAAGAGCTCCACTGGATAATTTCTCCTTTCACCCAATCCATGACAGGGTTATGACGAGAAAGCCAAGGATGGTCCAGGATCAATGGAACCGACGGACAGTCGATAAGAAAAAAGGTATTTGACTCTGAATGGAGAGCTCCAATATTCAGTTGCAGTAACGGGGTTTCCCAGGTAATCTTGCCACCAGACAATCTAAGCCACAAACCGTAATGGCAGATTTGAGCTTCACAATCGGAATTCCAGCAGAGCGGGCAAACCCGATGTTGAGGAAGTTGCCTGCAGCTCCTCTATCAATGAAGGCCGACAGGGCCACGGAACTGGCACCAAAAGTGACTTGTGCGGGGATCAGGACAGCATTCTTTTGGGAAACAATTTTCAGACCTAGGTGGACCTTTCCCAGACATGCTCCTTTTTCAGGTTTGTAAGGACAAGAGCAGGAGAAGTGGCCTTTATTACCACAATAAAGACATAGGCCTTGTGACCGTCTTTTGTCTCTTTCCTCAGGAGAGAGGCGATACGCCCCTGACTGCATAGGCTCCTCAACATCCGTGGGAACTGGAATAAATGCAGACGAAATGGAAGATGTCTCTTTCTCTGTCCTCCTCTTCTTGATTCTCCTGTCAATTTTAATGGTGAGTTGCATAAGGCCCTCCAACGAGGTGGGGAAAGGATACTGCACGAGTGAATCTTTAATCTGCTCTGACAGTCCTAGGCGAAACTGGCTGCGTCCATTTGATACAGGGTCTCAACATGACCCGCCAGGGCTTGAAATGGAGACTATTTGGTTCCGCTTTCATCCATCCTAATTTCGTCTCTAGAATGTCTGTATGGTCTGTTATAATGTTAGGAACCCCTCCAGCCAGTACAGCAACACCCGGAGTCTACTCTGAAGTGTGGTGTGCACTGTTGCCCCTAGTGGTGGGGACAGACTTGGCGGCAGACAAACAGATGGTCGTGAGATGTGTACTGGCCAAGGAGAACCCAGAAAGAGAGTGCTATGGCAGACAGCAGCGTGGGGTCCAGGTAAGGGTCAGCCGACAGCAGACAAAGTATCCAAGGAACAAACCAAGGTCAGGGGTCACAGGCACAGGTTCTGAGTCCAGAGACAGGCGTAAGATCAGGGTCACAAGAAGAGGTTCAAAATCCGTGTTCGGGCAATAGGTCGGGGTCAGAAGCAGAGGTTCAAGGTCCAGAAACAGGCAAAGGTCATACACGGGTAAGCAATCTTAGGTTAACACCAAATACAGGAACAAATAGCAGGCAGCAGTACTGGGACAGGACGCTATAACTGGCAGTGAGGCTTCAGACCTCACTGTCCTAAATACTATAGTCAGACAATCAGAGCCTAGCTCTGAATTACACACAGCCCCTGCCACCACACTAAACGAATACAAAAATTAGCCCACAGGTGGAGCGCTGCACGCAAACGTCTGGCTACCCTAACTTGCCAGGATGCGGCGCCGGGGGAATCTAGCGTCCGATCGTTGCCTTGGCAACGGTTGGGTCCCAGGTGGATATGACGTACCGGTCGTCAAGGTGACGGCCGGGACGCCAGCGGGCACAGGAAGCGAGCCGCGGCGGCTGTGAGTACCGCCGCGGCTCGTGACACACTATATATTTTATATTTTGCACTACAAGTGTTTTGGGGTCTCCCATATTCCCCTGTGTGAACAAACATTTTTTTCTGGTGCTGAAAATATTATCTAGCAGCACTATATATTTCAGATTTTGCACTACAAGTGCTTTGGGGTCTCCCATATTCTGCAGTGTGAAAAAACAATTTTTCTGGTGCTGAAAGTATTATCTAGCAGCACTATATATTTCATATTTTGCACTACAAGTGTTTTGGGGTCTCCCATATTCCCCTGTGTGAACAAACAATTTTTCTGGTGCTGAAAGTATTATCTAGCAGCACTATATATTTCAGATTTTCCACTGGAAGTGTTCGGGTCTCATTAAAATGGATTCAAAGCAGTCCACATATGAGCAGGATCAGCAAGCAGGTGCTGGCACCAGTCCTGATGGTAGTCTTCCCTGTACCTCATCTGGTAAAGCCTAGATAAAAGTACATAGTCTTTTTAAATCAGGGAAAAAAACACACCCCTAATTTTTTTTTACCGTGTTGAAGCGAAAAAGAACTGTAACTGATGAAAAGTTAACTGCCAATAAAAAAAATTGCCAGCATGCCTGTCACGGGCACTAGGAGTTCTACCCAGGATTCACCAGTTGATAATGCTTACCAGAGGGACGGGGTTTACACAGCGGTCCTCTGGGCAGTAGGGTGAATAGTAGGAACGTATATAACAGCAGATGGAGAGAGAATGCCAATGGAATAGCTGAGAGTCAGTGACTTGCAGCTATACTGGTAGGAGAGTCAGCGACTTGCAGCTGTACTGGTAGGAGAGTAGAGTGGACGTGAACAGGTGAAGGAAGGTAACGGGAGAGTCAGTGGTCTGCGGATAGCAAGTTGTACCACTGCTGTGAAGGGGTTTACACAGCGGTCCTCTAGGCAGTAAGGTGAATAGTAGGAACGTATATAACAGCAGATGGAGAGAGAATGCCAATGGAATAGCTGAGAGTCAGTGACTTGCAGCTATACTGGTAGGAGAGTCAGCGACTTGCAGCTGTACTGGTAGGAGAGTAGAGTGGACGTGAACAGGTGAAGGAAGGTAACGGGAGAGTCAGTGGTCTGCGGATAGCAAGTTGTACCACTGCTGTGAAGGGGTTTACACAGCGGTCCTCTAGGCAGTAGGGTGAATAGTAGGAACGTATATAACAGCAGATGGAGAGTGAATGCCAATGGAATAGCTGAGAGTCAGTGACTTGCAGCTATACTGGTAGGAGAGTCAGCGACTTGCAGCTGTACTGGTAGGAGAGTAGAGTGGACGTGAACAGGTGAAGGAAGGTAACGGGAGAGTCAGTGGTCTGCGGATAGCAAGTTGTACCACTGCTGTGAAGGGAAGACTTGTCCAGGTGCAGGTAGGTAGCGGGAGAGTCAGTGGTCTGCGTATAGCAAGTTGTACCACTGCTGTGAAGGGAAGACTTGTCCAGGTGCAAGTAGGTAGCGGGAGAGTCAGTGGTCTGCGTATAGCAAGTTGTACCACTGCTGTGAAGGGAAGACTTGTCCAGGTGTAGGTAGTCCATGGTCATAAGAGTTCATGGATGCTGCGCATGCGCAGTCCATCAAGATGGCGGATGGCCGCGGCTCAGGACAGACGCCGGCAGGAAGGATAGAGAACCACGCACCAGTGCAGAGGCACTCACGGTCCAGTGAGTGACAATGCCATTCTAAACACGCAGTGGCAAAGAATGAATGCCTTTCTCTATTGCCTAATCGAAAAATGTTACTGAGCCTTCTTCTTGTATGGTCACTCGTGACCAAGCAAGACCAAGTAATTTGAAATCCAAAAGTGGTGCACAACTACTGTTACGTGTGAAAGCCGAGCTGCAAGAAAACAGTAAGGCATTAGGGGAAAATATATGCTCAGAATCAGAAATGACACCAATCCCTGTGGAGAGTCCATCCACCAGTGGTATGTGTAATCGTGAGCATTCTGATAGTGTACCCATAAAAAAGGGCCCTTTCAGCATTTCTGCTGATGTGTGCCTGAACAGCCCGAATGTAGCCGGTGATACAGCAATTGAGGATGCCACTTTGAAATTGGAAGAGGATGAGGGGGAGATTTGTGTAGGCGACGAGGGCGCTAATGAGGATGTTGATGAGGATGAGGTTGTTTGTGTAAGTCGCGCACCAGTGGCAGCAGTTCTGGCACGTGACAAGAAAAAGGCCACTGTCATGCCTGGGCATAAAACCAAAAAATAAACTACTTATGTGTGGAATTATTTCTAACCAAATCCTGACAACAGTTGTATAGCCATTTGTAGTGTATGTCAAGCCACAGTCAGTCGAAGGAGGGACCTTAACCATCTTGGAACCTCATCCATGTTACGCCATTTGACGCAAGTTCATGGCAAGGTTTTGTGAAAAGCTGAAAATGTTGCCAAAAAAATTACAAGCACTCCATCATCATCTAGGACCCTTCTGTCACCTACTTCCCGACGGCTGCAATCTACACCCACAACACCATCCTCATCAATATCCTCAGTAGCGATCAGAGTTAGCCCTGCATCCCACTTACTAAGGCTGGATGACTCTTGCACTATAATTGATTCCTCTGAAGAATGTTTAAGCGTTAGTCCCACTGCTGCTGCTGTTGCTGCTGCTGGGGGTGAATCTTCCTCCCATGAGAAGGCCAAGAAAAAGAGCAGTACTACATTACAACAATTAACTGTGAAACAATCTTTTGCTAGGGAAAGCAAATATGACAGCAGTCACCCAGTCGCCAAGCGGATCACAGACGCCATGGCTACTATGTTAGTGTTAGATCTGCGTCCAATATCCACAATAAACGCAGCTGGTTTTTCACAGTTAATTGATGTTTTGTGTCCTCGTTACAAAATTCCATTGCAACACCATTTTTCCCGTAAAGCTATTCTGCAACTATACCAAAACGTTTGTAAAAATGTAGTAATTGCACTGAAAAATGCCATTCTGCACACTGTACACTTAACCACAAATATGTGGACAAGTGGAAGTGGGCAAACCAAAGACTATATGACTGTGAGGTTGGTCATTCACCTTCACCAGCAGGACACGCAAGCAGCATGTACACCACTACGACAACATTTGTCACAGGCAAGCTACTCTTTGTATCACCGGCTTCACTAACAGGCATACAGCTGATAATTTGTTACGAAAACTAAGAGATGAGATTGATACATGGCTTATACCACTTGGACTATCCCCAGGATATGTCATTTCTGATAATGCCAACAATATTGTGCGAGCATTACAGCTGGGTGAATTCCATCACATTCCCTGTTTTGCTCACACAATAAACTTGGTGGTGCAGAGCTTCCTAAGAAATAACAGTGAGGTGCAGGAGATGCTTTTGGTGGCCCATAAAATTTCTGGACATTTCCGGCATTCTACCACAGCATGTAGGAGATTGCAGCAGCTCCAAGAACAATTTAACTTGCCCTGCCACCAAGTTAAGCAAGAGGTGTTAACAAGGTGGAATTCCACCTTGTACATGCTTCAGAGGATGGAGGAACAGCGCAAAGCCATCCAACCGTAATGCACAAGCCATGTCATTGGGAAAGGAGAGGGTATGTATTTCACTCTTGCACAGTGGGGAATCCTTTCTGTGCTGTGCAAGGTGCTGAAACCATTTGAAGTTTTGACGTGTGAATTGAGTGCAGATTCTGCTAGCTTGAGCTAAGTAATTTCCTTAATTCGACTATTGGTAAAGCAGCTTGAGAAACTGAAGGAGGAAATGAAAGAAAGTAATTCCGCAAAGTATGTTGGCCTTGTAGATCAAGTACTTAATTCGCTTTGCAATGATCCTAGAGTAATTAAAATCTTGGACTCAGATCATTACGTTTTGGTGACTGTGCTTGATCCAAGGTTTAAGACCTACATTGATTCTTTGCTTCAAAATGAGCGCGATGTGAACCTTTGCAAGGAGCTATTGGTCAGCAAGTTGTCCGTTGAACTGGGCCTTGGCTTGACGACGTCTCCTCCTTCAGTTTCTCAAGCAGCTGCTGCTCGGAAAAAATTAAACTTTCAAAAGCAAAACAGGGATGACGCAGGGGGCAGACCACAACAGTTTAACATCTGGGCTGGTTTGAAAGATTTTTCAAAAAAATGTGTGACCTTGCCCATAACTCCATCCAATACGAGTATTAACATGCAAAGGATGGTGGAGGATTATTTTCAAGAGGTAATTGATATGGAAATGTCAGACAGTCCCTTTCCTTACTGGGAAGAAAAGCAAGCCATTTGGAAACCCATGTACAAACTTGCTTTGCAATACCTAAGCAGCCCACCCTCCAGTGTGTACTCTGAAAGAATATTCAGCACAGCACAACCTTGTCAGTGATCGATGTAGGAGGTTACTTCCGAAAAATGTGGAAAAAATGATGTTCATCAAAATGAACTACATCTTCCACGAGGAAGGGCTTTGCCATCAAAGACATCCAAGCACAGACAGTTCTCGAATGGCGGATTAAAGCGGAAATTAATTAATAGTCTGTGATGATGATGTATACACTGATGAGGGTGAGGATGATGCTGAAGATGATGACGACAACATATTTTTAAAACTTTATATATAAGTGTAGGGTGTAATCTACCCCCAAACAGGAATGGGACTTGGGGCATTTCTATTTTACGTACAGTCTTGAAAGGCTGCAGTTTTGTCAATTTCATGATAAGGGTTGGGTGTCATACACAGACTGACCCGAAACTGCCTTTGTCCATTTCTATTTTTCTTGTACAGTCTATACTGGTTGAATTTTTTTATATTTAACTACAAGTGGAGGACGGGGGGGCTTGGAGGGGTCTGATACAGACAGAAACCAAACTGCCTTTGTCCATTTCTATTTTTATTGTACAGTCTAAGCAGGCCGTCTTCTTTTCTATTTAACTACAAGTGGAGGGGGGAGGGCTGATACAGACTGACACCAAACTGCCTTTGTCCATTTCTAGTTTTATTGTACAGTCTATGCAGGCCATCTTCTTTTCTATTTAACTACAAGTGGAGGGGGGCCTATACAGACAGACACCAAACTGCCTTTGTTCATTTCTATTTAACGTACAGTCTATGCTGGCTGTTTTTTTCTATTTAACTCTATGTGGAGGGGGTGATATACAGACAGTCACCAAACTCCCTTTGTCTATTTCTATTTAACGTACAGTCTATGCTGGCTGTTTTTTTCTATTTAACTCTATGTGGAGGGGGTGATATGCAGACAGTCACCAAACTCCCTTTGTCTATTTATATTTTATTGTACAGTCTATGCAGGCTGGCTTTTTTTCTATTTAACTACAAGTGGCGGGTATAATATACACCCAAAGACGATGGCTACATTGTCTTCCTCTCCATCTTAGCCTATTGGCAATCAGCTTTGTGTGTAGAATTAAGGACGACCTACCAGGGATTAAACTGTTTTTTTCCTAATTTATTAGCTTTAGAATTACCTCACTTATCCAAGAAACAGGCGGAGCCCTAAATTAGGTTAATTTAGCCCCCCAAAAAATGTATTTTTAAACAAAATTGCAAAAACAAAACCAAACAAAACCAAAACACGAAGGTAATCCAGATCCAAAACCAAAACACAGGGGTCAGTGACCATCTCTACTAATTATCGAATTGTCAGAATCACTAGGTGGAATTGATGATACCTGTTAGCAGTTGGCGCTACTGAGTACTGAGGGGCGGAGTCTAACACGCCCCTGGTTTTCACCAGGAACCCCCGCAAGGAGGTATGGACTTCGCTGCAAGGGGCGTGCAGGTCGCGGCCCTCAGTATCAGTCAGCTGGCGAGGTAACAATTGAGGCAGAGGTGACAGCCCACCAGGAGGCAGGATGGAAGAGTAGTCAGCAAGCCGGGTGAAAACCAGAGGAATGGATATAGCTATATCAGAAGCAGGAGAATGGTCAGGAAGCCGGGTCAATACCAAATTTCACTCTAAGCCAGAATCAGGAACCAAAGGAGAAGTCAAGCCGGGGTCAGAATCCAAATAACAGCAACACACGGGCAAACGCTGGAGCAAGGCTGAATACCAAATACTCTGGCACTAGACATGTGTCAGAGGCTGCATAATATACCCTAAGGTGCCTCCTGATTGGGTTAGAGAGATTTTGGCGGTAAGACATGCTGGCTGCAGACAGGTGAGCAGAGATAGCGTCCCGCTGCTAGGCAACAGGACGTGGTTGCTGAGAAGGTGCAGGCATCCGTCTCCTGCACCAAGTGTCAGTGCGGAGACGGTGCCTGACAGTACTTTCCCCTTTCTTTTTTTTCAGGGCTTGCAAGGTCGCTTCTCTCTCCTTCTTGAATTTGGTCAATAAGCGAGGGGCATGTATCTCTTGTACATCAATCCAAGATCTCTCCTCGGGGCCATAACCCCTCCAGTCAACATGATATTGGTGGTGACCCCTTGAGATCCGGAAATCCAGAATCTGATTGATCTCATATTCCTCCCCATATTCTCTCTTTACTGGGACCGGAGGTGGGATTCTTTTGACAAATCTATTGAGAACGAGAGGTTTTAGTAGAGCAATATGAAACACATTGTTAATCTTGAGTGATGGAGGAAGAAGGAGTTTGAATGTCACGGGATTTATATCTTGAGTGATTTCAAAAGGTCCGATATAACGGGGTGCGAGCTTCATGGAGGGAACTCGAAATCTTAAATTCCTTGTGGATAACCAGTCTGGGGATTGGTCTACGGCGACGATCCGCGCTAGCTTTGTAGCGTTGGGAGGATTCCAATAATTTGGACTTCCCCTGAGACCATATTTGAGAAAAGTCCTGAATGAGATTCTGCATGGCCGGAAGCGCTGAACCAGGTTGGGAAAGTTCAGGAAGGAAAATGGAGACAAACCAGTGGATACATGCACCTGGTTATTATGAGCAAATTCTGCCCAACACAAGAAACAACTCCATTCAGCCTGATTACCAGAAGAGTAGGTCCTGAGAAATTGTTCCAAGTATTGATTGACCCTCTCCGTTTGGCCGTTGGTTCGAGGGTGGTACCCTGAGGAAAACTTTAGATTGACCCCCAACTCTTTGCAGAATGATCTCCAGTACTTGGACACGAACTGTACTCCTCTATCCGAGATATTATCCTGGGGACAGCCGTGAAGACAGAAAATCTCCTTAATGAAGAGGTTAGCAAGGATAGAAGCCGAAGGAAGTCCCTTGAGAGGTATGAAATGTGCCAACTTGGAAAATGTATCCACTACCACCCAGATAGTATTGAATTCATGGCTAGCTGGTAAATCGGTGACGAAATCCATAGAAATACTAGTCCATGGTCTGTCTGGAATAGGAAGTGGTACCAAGGGTCCTGCAGGAGACTGCCTAAGTCTCTTGTGTCTGGCCCAGATTCCACAAGCGGCAACATAGGCCTTAACGTCCGCCTGGATAGATGGCCACCAATAATACCTAGAAATCAACGAGAAGGTCTTTTTGACACCTGCATGCCCAGTGGGAAACAGAGAATCATGGGCCCACTTGAGAGCCTTGGGCCGAAGCCTGGAAGTGAGAAAGGAGCGACCAGGAGGAGGGACCTTGGTTGAAGTTCTGGTGAGGGCCACAATGGTAGTAGGATCCAAGATGGTTCTGGGGGTGGGGGCGGGTTGAAGATCTTTATCATCAGATGACCGGGAGAGAGCATCCGCCCTGATTTTCTTAACCCCAGGTCGAAAGGTCAAAATGAGATTAAAACGAGCAAAAAACAAGGACCAGCGGGCCTGACGTGGGTTCAGACACTGAGCTGTTTGCAAGTACGTTAAGTTCTTATGGTCCGTGTAGACAGTAACAGGATGCTCAGCCCCTTCTAGGAAATGTCTCCACTCCTCTTGGGCTGTTTTGATGGCCAATAACTCTTTATCTACAATACCATAGTTTAATTCACTGGAGGAAAATCTTCTGGAACAGAAACCACAGGGATGAAACTTACCATCGGAATCTTTCTGTAAAAGAATGGCTCCAATGTCAATGGATGATGCATCAAATTCAACAAAGAAAGGCCGAGACAAGTCAGGTTGTAGCAAAATAGGGGCGGAGGAGAACGCCCTTTTTAATGACTGGAAGGCACTGAGGGCTTTGGCAGACCATGATTTTGCTGCTCCCTTGCGGGTGAGAGCAGTAATGGGAGAAATGAGAGTCGAAAAGTCTTGGATAAAGTGCCGATAATAATTGTCAAAGCCAATAAAGCGTTGGCTCGCCTTAAGACCCAATGGTTGTGGCCAATCGAGAATGGCAGCCACTTTCCCAGGATCCATGGAAAGACCAGCACCGGACACAATATATCCCAGGAAGTGGACCTGAAAGGCTTCAAAGACACATTTCTCCAGCTTGCAGTAAAGGTGATTGGAACGTAGTCGAGAGAGAACCTCCTTGACGTGACCTCTATGGGATTCTAAGTCTCTGTAGAATATAAGCATGTCATCCAGATAGACAACGACTGAGAGAGATGGCCTCGGAAGATGTCGTTAATGAACTCCTGGAAGACCACAGGGGCATTGCATGGGCCAAAAGGCATCAACAGGTATTCATAGTGGCCATCCTGAGTGTTAAAAGTGGTCTTCCATTCATCGCCCTCACGAATCCTAATCAAATTATAGGCGCCCCTGAGGTCTAGTTTGGTGAATATTATGGCACCTTTGATCCGATCGAATAACTCAGAATCCAGGGGTATGGGGGTACCTGTTCTTCATGGTAATGGCATTGAGTAGTCTGTAGTCGATGCCTGGTCTTAGAGAACCATCCTTCTTCTTTGCAAAAAAAAATCCTGCACCAGCAGGTGAGGAAGATTTTCTAATAAATACTCGTTTGAGGCTTTCAGATACATACTCGGTCATGGTTTGAGTCTCAGGGAGGGAAAGAGAGTACATTCTGCCATGAGGAATCCTTTCTCCAGGAAAAAGTTCAATGGAACAATTACTGGGACGGTGGGGTGGAAGAGTCTCAGCGGCAGTCTTACTGAAGACATCCACGAAGACAGCGTATTCAGATGGCAACCCAAGACTGGGTCTGAGAGCGTGACATCTAATAGGTAGGTTATTGAGGCATTGATCAGCGCAGAGCGGACTCCAGGAAGTAACCTGAGCATGTTGCCAATCAAATTGAGGTGAATGGTCCCTTAACCAGGGTAGTCCTAATATTACCGGATTAACAGTCTGTGGAAGGACCAGAAACGAGATCCATTCAAAATGGAGGAGACCAACTTGCAGTCGGATCGGCCGGGTGGCCTGAGAGATAGATCCATTGCCCACTCTGTTACCATCCACCGCTGTTAGAACCAAGGGTTGCAATAATGATTGCAGGGGTAGATGAAGGTTAGCTGCAGAAATAAAGTTTCCAGCTGCCCCTGAATCCACGAAGGCCTGAAGGGAGATCGGACCCTGGGAAGCATGGATGATGATGGGCATCAAAAAGGTCCATCTTGTCTAAAGAATAAGGGGAAGATGTACTCAGTCCTAGAACGGTCTTCCCAGCACCGACTAGGATCTGGCATTTTCCCGGTCTCTTGGGACACTGTGATGGAATGTGAGAGGGGTCAGCGCCGTAGAGGCATAAATGGTTTTTAAACCTTTCGATTCCACTCCTCCACAGTTAGACGAGAACGCCCGATCTGCTTGGGCTCCTCAGGTAGAATTGGTAGGTTCTGAAAAGTGGAACCAAGCGTGGACTAGCCCGGCGAGATTGTTCTCGTTCCTGATTACGCGCCAAATACCGGATATCGACCTTGATGCATAAGGAGAGCAGATCATCTAGGGTAGCTGGTAAATCCCTGGAGACGAACTCATCCTTGATCCGATCTGTCAGCCCCTGCCAAAAGGTAGCTATAAGGGCCTCTTTATTCCAGTTCAGTTCTGAGGCGAGAGTTCTGAACTGAACCGCGTACTGACCCATGGGAAGGCTTCCCTGACGTAGCTTCAAAATGCTGGAGGCCGCAGAGGCAACTCGACCAGGCTCATCGAACACTTTTCTGATGGTTTGTATGAAGGTAGATGGATTGTGTAACAGGGGGTCATTATGCTCCCAGAGAGGAGAAGCCCAGGCAAGCACTTGATCCGTGAGTAACGAAATAATATATGCCACCTTGGCTCGTTCTGAAGAAAAATTTCCTGGTGATAGCTCGAACTGGATAGCACATTGGTTGAGAAACCCTCTGCACTTTCTCGGATCACCACCAAATTTGCCGGGAGGTGGAATGCGAATCCCCCCAGTGGGTGTAGCTGAAGCAGGAGAGCCAACAACGGGGTGTGCAGGAGCAACAGATACTCCGGGAGGAGTCAGAGTTCTCTGGAGGGTATCCATGCGTATAGCCAGTCGCTGAAGGCATTGCAGGAGCTGAGTCTGGTTAACTTCTTGTTGATCAACTCAGCGAGTCAGGTGCTGCAGGAGGTCAATAGCAGAGAGATCACCGGTGCCTTCAGCATTTGACATGGCCAGAGTATACTGTCAGAATCACTAGGTAGAATTGATGATACCTGCTAGCAGTTGGCGCTACTGAGTACTGAGGGGCGGAGTCTAACACGCCCCTGGTTTTCACCAGGAACCCCCGCAAGAAGGTATGGACTTCGCTGCAAGGGACGTGCAGGTCGCGGCCCTCAGTATCAGTCAGCTGGTGAGGTAACAATTGAGGCAGCAGTGATAGCCCACCAGGAGGCAGGATGGAAGAGTAGTCAGCAAGCCAGGTCAAAACCAGAGGAACGGATATAGCCAAATCAGAAGCAGGAGAATGGTCAGGAAGCCGGGTCAATACCAAATATCGCTCTAAGCCAGAATCGGGAAATGAAGGAGAAGTCAGGAACAAGCCGGGGTCAGAATCCAAATAAAAGCAACAAAGGAACAAACGCTGGAGCAAGGCTGAATACCAAATACTCTGGCACTAGACATATGTCAGAGGCTGCTTAATATACCCTAAGGTGCCTCCTGATTGGGTTAGGGAGATTTTGGCGGTAAGACATGCAGGCTGCAGACAGGTGAGCAGAGATAGCGTCCCGCTGCTAGGTAACAGGACGTGGTTGCTGAGAAGGTGCAGGCATCCGTCTCCTGCACCAAGTGTCAGTGCGGAGACGGCGCCTGACACGAATCCTAATGTGGATGATAAATAAACATGGATCATACATAAATGAAGGTGAAGACAAAGTCTCTATGTATGAAAGCTCTGTAGTCCAATGAGCAACAGGAAATGATAAAGTCCCGGATGTGCAAAATAGAGGATCTTAAAGAAGCCAAAAAGGATCAATCCTACACAAAAGTTCAATTGTATGTGTAAACTTCCAAGGAATAACTTTCTATTTTGCCCTGCTATAGTGGTTCCATATAGGATAGACCTCAGCGTTGGATATAGCAGTCCTAGGAGGCATCGATAAGATCCGTGATGACGGTGATCCCAATAATGTAGATGGAAACAAAATGTGTGTCCAGACCCGCGGCAACTGACCCGGGCTGCACTAATACCTCTCCTTCCAGCGTCTTGCTTGTTCCGAGTCCTCGCGGCAGGATGCGATAAGTTAAGCGGAAGTGACGTCTGGCCGCGGCCGCATCTCCATTCACAAGTGCAACAGTTCATGCACATGCAAAATAATGAATAAACAATCCTTTGTCAGCTCCGTCTGGAGCATACAAAGTGGTAATAAATGTAATAATCGTAACCTACTCATTTTGCCAATAATGGCTTCCTCAGTGATAGTTGGACTGCTGAGGGGGAGTCCCCTCTAAATAGCTGGATGGCATCATAGATTCCTTTTCGATTGGTCCCATGGAAATGGGCTGGTATACAATTATCCAATAATTTTCTTTCCGAAAAGTTAATGGGCAGATCCCAAAAACTAGAGTGAGCTGTATTAGTATACAATTGCACATGATGTACAAATGGAGATAGTACTAATAATAATGAATTATGCAATGGTATATAAAAATAAAGCAAAACACCAGTATAATGAGTATGAATATCATAGAAATTTTGACAATTCAAAGTCAATATTAATACCGTTTGGTGTAATTGTTTTCAAAGTGAAAATCCATCTTGTCTCCTCTCTGGACATACGTTCTATAAAATCTCCCCTTCTCCATGATGGTTGAATTTTACAGATCCCCGTGAATTTTACTAATGAAGGGTCTTTGTTGTGGTATTTCAAAAAGTGGTCTGAGACACTATGTGCCTCATACCCTCTTTTGATGTTCCTGCGATGTTCGGACACTCTTGTGTGCAGATTTCTACCGGTTCTGCCAATATATTGTGTACCACATGGTCATTCTAGCACATAGATCACCCCTTTGCTACCACAAGTGAGTTTACTTCTGATTTTATGGATTTCTTCTGTAGACTCAGATTTAAATGACCTAATGGGTTTAGTATCTCTTTTCTGGCTGACCTTCCATGCATGGCATCTATTACAATAATAGAAGCCGTTGTCATTATCTCTTAACCAAGTTTTTCCTTGTGTTTGGGTATTGGGCTGTGTGCCACTTTTCACCAACTTATGTTTGAGATTGTCTGCCCGTTTATAAATAAAATTTGGTCTAGGGGGCAGTATTTTCCTAAGATCTTCATCACCTAGCAAAATACTCCAATGTTTTCTAATGATATTCTCTACCTTCCTTGAGTCCTCACTGAAGCGAGTGATAAATGGCAATTGTCAGGCGCCATCCCGCTGCCTCCCTGGGGACGGTCACCTGCGTCAGTTCCCGGCGTGTCTGGTTGTCAGGCAACCAGACGCGGAAGTTCCGGCCGGCTGGTGCGGCCTTCTGCGCATGCGCGTTCCGTTGCTAGGCAACAGGACGCTACTCCATAGTCTCGGCGGCAGCTGAGATCAGCGCTGCCGCCCACTGCCTCCCATTGGTCCCTCAGTAGATAAAAGATCTACTCCTGCACTTGGCTCAGCGAGTGGAGCAACAGGAAGCAGCCCAGGGGCATCTCCTACAATGTGTTCAAGGTATTGCAACTCATTTTGATGTGTTACAGGGTGCTTTACCTGCTACACCAGCCATAAACTCTTCTATGTCTGCATCTTCCAGTATAGTTACGGTCTCTACAGCGGCCTCCTGTCTACGCTTCCCGACACCCGAAAAATTTGACGGAGATCCCAAAAAGTGCAGGGGCTTTCTGAACCAATGCGCCATTCAATTTGAGTGTAACCCAGGGGCCTTTCCATCAGAACGCACCAAGGTGGCCTTTCCTATCTCCCTCCTCAGTGGTCAAAATCTTGCCTGGGCCTCACCTTTATGGGAACGAGGGCATCCCCTCCTCAGCAGCTCAAACTCATTCATTGAGGCTATTAGAAGAGTCTTTGACGATCCCGGGAGAGTTGCTTCGGCAGCTACTAGTCTGTTAAACTTCCGTCAAGGTGACCTGTCCGTGGGACAATATGCGGTTCAATTCAGGACTCTGGCTTCCGAGTTAAAATGGAACAACGAAGCACTGGTGGCAACCTTCTGGCAGGGTCTGATTGATCGGATTAAATATGAGTTAATTTCCAGAGAACTCACGGCTGATCTAGATTCCCTCATCTCAATGTGCATGAAGGTGGATTTGCGCTACCAAGAGCGCATGCAAGAACGCCCACCTGGCAGACGGTTCGTACCACGGCTAGCGCCTCAGTTTCAAAACCCCATCTTGCCAGTAGATGAACCCATTCAAGTAGGATGTTCTAAATTGTCCCCAGAGGAAAGAGAGAGACGCTTCAAACAACGTCTGTGTCTTTATTGTGTAGACCCGGGACATCTTCTGAGAGTTTGCCCCAAGAGACCGGGAAAGCTAAATTGTGGCGGGGAGGTCGCTTTAGGAGAGTCCACTGTTGCTCCCTACTCCAAAAATTCCCCAGAATTTCTGATGGCTGTCACCCTGAGCACCCCTAAAGGTACCTTCTCCACCACGGCCTTTGTGGACTCCGGCTCCTCCGGGAACTTCATTTCGGCGGATCTGGCTTCGCAGCTCCAAATACCCTTAAAACCCTTGCCTCAACCGTTATCCCTGATGGCAGTCGACGGTAGTCGTGTCACTCACGGCTCCATCTCCTCCGTGACTTCTCCTGTTCGGTTGATGGTAGGAGTACTTCATAGCGAGATGATTCAATTGTTGGTTTTACCTAAGTCAATTGACCCCCTTATCTTGGGGCTACCGTGGTTAAGGATGCATTCTCCCCAAATGGATTGGGTCCGCGCTCAAGTTATTGCATGGGGTTCGGACGGCCTTTAACACCAGAGATGGGCATTTCGAGTACCTGGTGATGCCCTTCGGCTTTTGTAACGCCCCAGCTATCTTCCAAACATTTGTTAATGATATCTTTCATGACCTGTTATACACTTCAGTGGTGGTGTATTTAGACAATATTTTCTAAAGATTTGAAATCTCATTGGGAACAAGTAAAGGAGGTCCTACGTAGACTCCGGAAACACCATCTCTACTGCAAGTTGGAGAAATGCGCGTTTGAAGTCACTCAGGAACCTTTTCTCGGTTTCATTGTGTCAGGTCAAGGTCTATGTATGGATCCCACCAAGGTGACAGCCATCCTGGATTGGCCTCAGCCACAAGGCCTTAAAGCGATTCAAAGGTTCATTGGCTTCGCAAACTATTATCGCCAATTTATTCTGGGATTCTCCTCCATCATTGCTCCCATTACAGCTTTAACCAGGAAGACTGCCAATCCTAGGGTTTGGTCCCCGGAGGCCATGTCTGCTTTCACAACACTAAAAAAGGCATTCTCTTCAGTTCCAGTTCTTTCCCAGCCAGACCAGGAACGACCCTTCTTCTTAGAAGTAGATGCATCCTCTGTAGGCATTGGTGCGGTGCTATTTCAAGAATCTCCTTCTGGCTCACATAATCCGTGTGGCTTTTTCTCCAGACGATTCCTTCTGAGTGAATGTAATTATGGAATTGGGGATAAGGAGTTACTGGCCATCAAGGCTGCCCTGGAGGAATGGCGACATTTGTTGGAGGGGGCTATATTTCCTGTTACTGTTTTTACCGACCATCGGAACCTAGTGTTTATTCAGGAGGCTCATTGTCTTAATACTCGACAAGCCCGCTGGGCATCCTTCTTTGCCCGATTCAACGTGAAGCTTACATTTTGTCCTGGTGCCAAAAACGGACGTGCAGATGCATTATCCCGCTGATTTGACGATTTGGACCGCCTAAGGCCATTGGTTCCTCAGCACATTTTTGATCCTTCTAATATTGTAGCTCTCACTAGAACCAAGCCTTCCTCTCCTCCTCCAGGCCGGTCATTTGTGGAACCCCATCTCCTGCTCAAGACTTTACAGTGGGCTCATTCATCCCGCATTGCCGGCCATGCTGGTATAAAGAAGACCACAGCATTGCTTTGTCGTCGCTTCTGGTGGCCTACGGTACGTGCTGATATTTGCAAATTCGTTGCCTCCTGCACTACTTGTGCCCAACACAAGACTTCTAAAAGAGCTCCGGCAGGGCTCCTTCGTCCACTCCCTATTCCCAATGCTCCTTGGGAAAGTGTGGCCATGGATTTTATCACAGATTTACCCCACAGTGCAGGTTTTACCACTATCTGGGTGGTTATTGATCGCTTCTCCAAGATGGCACACTTTATTCCTCTAACTGGATTGCCTACGGCCGGTCGTCTTGCAGATATCTTTATCAAGGAGATATTCAGGTTACATGGCTGCCCTAAGAAGATCATTTCAGACCGTGAAGTCCAATTCACATCCCGGTTCTGGAGAACCTTTTGCGGTAAATTGAATATAGAATTAAGATTCTCCTCGGGGTATCATCCCCAAACCAATGGACAGACGGAGCGAATCAATCAGGACCTTGAGACTTTTCTTCAATGTTTTACTTCTGACAACCAAAATAAGTGGTCTCAATTCCTTCCCTGGGCAGAATTCTCCCACAACCAACATGTTCATGAATCCACAGGATTCTCTCTGTTCTTCGTTGTTTATGGAAATCATCCTGGCTTTCCGGATCCTTTCCCAGTATCTTCCTCGTCAGTTCCAGCTGTTGATACCCTCTATTGAAAATTTGCCCTTATCTGGGCCAAGACTAGAACGGCGCTACTCAAAGCCACACAGCATCACAAGATCTTTGCAGACCGTCATCGTAGGGCCACTCCCCTCCTGAAAGTAGGGGACCAGGTATGGCTTTCCATCAGGGACTTGAAACTGAAAGTTCCCTCAATGAAGATGGCTCCACGATTTATCGGTCCTTACACCATCCTGCAAGTCATCAACCCTGTGTGCGTTAAGCTGAGACTACCTCCTTCTCTGAAATGTCATAATACCTTTCATGTATCATTACTACATCCACTGGTACTCAGCGAATTCTTTCGGGCTCCCCGCAGACCTCCACAAGTACAAACTTCTAGTGGAACCGAATTTGAGATCAATCGCATACTGGCCTCTCGCATTCTTCATGGCAAGAAACCATTCCTAGTCAGTTGGAAAGGATATGGTCCAGAGGAGAGATCTTGGGTGGACGAGCAAGACCTTCATGCCCCTAGGATTCTTAAGAAATTTCTTTTAACAGGAGGAGGAGGAAGAAGGGGAGGGTATACTGTCAGGCGCCGTCCCGCTGTCTCCTCGGGACGGTCGCCTGCGTCAGTTCCCGGCGCGTCTGATTGCCTGGCAACCAGACGCGGAGGTTCCGGCCGGCTGGTGCGGCCTTCTGCGCATGCCGTCCCGTTGCTTGGCAGCGGGATGCTACTCCATAGTCTCGGCGGCAGCTGAGATCAGCACTGCCGCCCACTGCCTCCCATTGGTCCCTCGAAAGATAAAAGGCACTTCCTGAGTACTCACCTGTGCCGGAGTATCAGGTCTTCCTGCCTCCACCGTGTTAGTGTATATTCTTGTCCTCTGCATTGTTCCTGACTATCCTCGTGCTGCTTGTGACCTTTTGACCCGGACCGTTTGACCACCTCTATTTGGGTTCTCCTTTGTACTGTGCTAACTAAACGTTATCGACCCGGCTTATCTCACCATTCTTCTGGATATCCTTGTGTAATTTGTACTACCAGAGCGTTACAGACCCGGCCTGTCTGACACCTCTTGTACCTCACTGTTGACTCGCGGCAGGACCACGACCTGCGTGTCCCTGCAGCGGAGTCCATACTTCCTTGCGGGGGTTCCTGGTGAATACCAGAGGCACGTTAGATTCCGCTCCTTCCTCTGAGTTGCGCCAACAATAGCAGGTACGCAATATAGTTGTGACAGCAATTCAGTGGACGTTGCTATAGGGTGTTTCTCCTTTCTCATCAGAAGGGTTTCTCTATTCATCTCTCTGACCTCAAGATATGCTTGTCTAATGAGGTTGGGATCATAGTCTCTTACGAGAAATCTCTCTCTTAAGGTTGAAGCCTGTAGGTCATATTGTTCAATCGTCGAGCAGTTGCGTCTCAGACGTACGAACTGGCCCTTTGGGATGTTTTCAACCAGTTTCTGTGGTGGCTTCTTGTAGACGGAATGTATGAATTACAGTCTACTTCTTTTAGGAAGGTCCTAGTTTCAATTTTGTTATTTTCAATGCAAATGTCCAGATCCAAAAATTCTACTCTATTTTGACTAGTATTTGCTGTAAAGTGAATATTCAGGTCATTGGTGTTAATGTATTTGAGAAAGGCATCCAATCTTTCCCTTGTACCTGTCCAGATACAGATGACGTCATCTATATCTGCCATACAAGGATGTTATGCAAAAAGGAGTTATTTTCCCATATGTGTTCATTTTCCCAGTGGGCCATAAACAGATTTGCGTAACTGGGTGCGAATTTCGTACCAATAGCAGTCCCTCAAATCTGTCTATGGTACCCACTGGAAGCCCAAAAATAATTATGTTGCAAAATGAAGAGGATGCTATCCAGCAGAAAATCAATTTTTTCTGAGGGTAGTCCTGATTCATTAGTAAGGATGGATTGCACATGTTTGCATCCTGCCTCTTGATCAATAATAGTATATAGTGATGTGACGTCGCATGTCATAAAGACTAGGAATCTCTAAAGTGTGACTAGTATCCCTCAGGTAGCTTCTCTGTCGGGTAACTAATGGCTGGAGAAAGAAATTGATGTAGCTTGACAGATTTGTGGTGAGTGAATCAATTCCCGAAACAATAGGCCTTCCGGGTGGGTTAGTAAGAGATTTGTGGATCTTGGGTAGTTGGTATAAAACTGGCAGTCTAGGGTTGTTGATGGATAGGAATTTTAATTCAGCTTTGCTCATAATTCCTTCCCTTGCTGCCTTTCCAAGTAGGATATTATGATCTTACTGGTATTGGTTAACCGGATTTTCAGGGAGGAGCTCATATGACACTACGAGTGTACCCTGTTACTGGTGTACCTGGGCTGGTAACTCCTGACCTCTTACTATGAATCAAGGTTGCTCTGGATGGATTCCCCCTGGCCTATCACATTGACCAGGGCTGCAGGGTAGCAGGCAGAGCATTGGTACCAGAAAAGCTTGGGTCCAAACATCAGAAACAGCCGGAGAATGGATTAGGGTCTAATCTGCAGGTCACAAGAATACAGTAATATTAAATATGTGTTCAATCAGGTCTTTGAAGCAAGATGTTTATTTGCTTTCACACTGGTTAAAGGTACCAGGTGAGCAGGTCAGATAAAACTAGAAGAACAAGTTTCAATACAAGCCAGTTCCTTTTATACAGTTTAGACACAGGCTATTTTTAGAATCAGACTGTAGCCTGTTTACCAAAACATAGATTTACATGCCTTGCAAAGCTAACAATATTTACACTTATCTGTGAAATTCTAGAAACGCTGTGATGTCCTGCATCACATGCTATTCACAATGTTCAGAAAGGTTTGAACACTCTGACAAAAGACCACACAGTAACGACCCCCTGCTGGGCCTTTGGCCAGTGCGGGGATTTCCTGCTATTAGACTCCCTCTCCATAATCCTAATTGGAGGTTTCCACTAGCAACCTTACAAACCCCAAACAATGACACTTCCATACAAAACACATTCCAATACACAAAAGACCTCCATTCACAAAGGCTCATTATATCAGATATATTCATCAGAAATAAGGCATTTCCTTTAGAAAGGCTAAAACAGAAAAACAATTCTTCTACCCTGGTGTCAGAAATAACGATTTCCTATCTCAAAATATATCAGTGATCCAGTCACAGGGAGTAATCACTGCATGCTTGAATAGTGATGGAAAAATACCATTAGAAAGAGATAGATTACAGATTTTAGTTAGAGGAGGAATGAGCAC
The DNA here is from genome assembly GCF_038048845.1 of Mixophyes fleayi. Lineage (NCBI taxonomy): Eukaryota > Metazoa > Chordata > Amphibia > Anura > Limnodynastidae > Mixophyes > Mixophyes fleayi. The sequence goes on from NC_134409.1 coordinate 78,520,822, forward strand.
AGGAGACAGGGACCTACTAATTTGTGAGGGAATGGAATCAAGAGGACCGGAGGTAGAGTAGGAAGATGAGAAGAGAGTAGAAGCTTCCTCTTCATTTGTGGGATCAAATGAAGAGGGAGTGTCAGAGGGAGCTACAAAGGAATTGAGCTGATTGCTTGTCAAGGGAGATGATTCCATTTCAAGTCTGATCTTTTGTCAAGTCTATTTTGTCCTTGAAATAGGAAGCAAGATCCTGGGCACTGATGGTAGTCGGAGGATTGAGAAGAGATTTAAATGTGTTAAAAAGGCGTTTGGGGTTAGAAGCCTGAGCATAGATGAAAGATTGGAAGTATGCTTGTTTTGCAGTGTCCAGAGAATTTCTATAGGAGTGGTAGATACCAGTATATGTGATGAAATCATTAGAGGTACAAGATTTACGCCAGTGATGTTCTGCTTTACGAGAAAGTTTTTGTAGAGTTCGTGTTACTTTAGTGTGTCATGGTTGGCAACGAAGTCTACCCGGAGTATGTAGTGTCACTGGAGCCACTTGATCAAGGGCAGTTGCTAGGGTTTGGTGAAAATGGGGTACTGCCCGATCAGGGGAGAAGAATGTAGATATTGGGGAGAGAAGGTGTTGGAGAGAGGTGGTAAACTGTTGAAGATCAATTGAGTTGATATTCCTGCGGTTGTGAGGAGGTTTGGAAGAGTTTGACACTGGGGAGGGTAAAGAACTGGGGGTAAGCGAGTAGCTAAGGTGATGATCTGAGAGGGGGAAAGGAGTGTTAAGGAAATCAGAAACTGAGAATAGTCTAGAGAAAACAAGATCAAGACAGTGGCCATCCTGATGAGTAGTGGATTCAATTCACTGGCGAGAGCGGTCAAGTGAGGATGTTAGAGAGAGTAGTTTGGAAGCAGCATTGGAACATGGATTAGAAATAGGGATGCTGAAATCACCCATGATGATGTTGGCATGTCAGAGGATAAGAAGTCGGGGAGCCATGCAGTGAAGTGTTCAAGAAATTGTTGGTGTGGTCCAAGGGGGCGATAGATTACAGCAACATGCATAGAGAATGTGTTGAAAATCCTAACAGCATGTACTTCAAAAGATGTGAATGAGAGTGATGGAACACTTGGTAGAACTGTGAACGTGCACTGTGGGGAGAGAAGTATTCCACCCTCACCTCTTTGTCTGCCTCCTGGTCTGGGGGTGTGGGTGAAATGGAGACCACCATGTGAAAGGGCTGCAGGTGAGGCAGTGTCTGATTGCGTGAGCCATGTTTCTGTTATTGCTTGAAGGTTTAGGTTGTCTGAGAGGAAGAGATCGTGTACGGAGGTAAGTTTGTTACAAACAGAGTGTGCTTTCCAAAGGGCACACTTAAAGGACTTTGGAATAGAGGGAAGACAGGTGATGCATTTGAGGATTTCTGTAGTGTTCAGATATATGCGTGTGGGAGAACTGAGAGGGGCCTGGATTAGGTGTTATATCACCAGCTAATAGAAGCAGGGAGAAAGAAAGGTATGTGTGCAAACTTTATTGTTATGTATTCTACTTTAATAAACCTGTTACACAGCAACAGCAAAATATACTTTACTTACAGTTCCACTAGGAGGTATGTCATCTGCTTGGACCACATAAGTAGGAGAACTACTGTCCGTATCCAGGCTGCAGGTGGACTGCCGTATAATTTCATTTTCATGGATGAAGTGCAGAAGGTCAAAGTACCACAGCTTTGACACATAAACAACTGCACCTGCCCCAGATTTTTTGAGGCCTCAACCTTATTTAGTTATTTCTTGTATACAGACTGAAGGTTCTGTATTTTGGTCTTTGCCCATTCCAAATTTGCTCCATGGTAATGTGGCAGGCATGCTTTCACAAGTTCTTGCATAGCCACATTACGTAACATTTGGCTACAATATTCCTTTGATTTTATCTTCCACAATCAGGGGTGCACCCTATAAGTCTCAATGAAATCCTTGTGCAAGTGCAGAAGCGTTGGTCAGACCTAAAAAATAAAGAACAGCGGAGACTGATGAGAATTCGTAGAAACATTAAAAAAAATGAGTTTGACATGTTGTGCAACTGTTTAAAGGACTTGTTAGTGAATTTGTAGATGAACGACTGACAATAGTATATAGTATATTGAAAATGTATTATTTCCAGAAAGAAGAATGCATGATGACATGTGCTGTGTAGGTACCGAAAATTTTAAACCTGGGCATATACTTTTTAAAGCAGAAAAACTGTAAAATGTTTTTGGGAGAAACGTACACTGCTATAATAACCAAAATGGCGCCTGTTTTACAGAATCTATGGAGGTAAAGGGCACCTTTGCAAGTAGTGTAGAAGGTGAGCAATTTGGCACTTTTATTGGTGCATGAAAAGAACTTTAACTTTATTAAAGATAAAGAAGTTAAATGCTAAACATATTTTTTCACTTTTCTCGTACATACCATCATCATATCGGACGAGTGTTTTGAGGGAGAAAAGAATGTTGGTAGTCCTTTGCAGGATGTGATAGAGAAGATGTGAAAGCTTGACAAATATTTTAAAGAATTAATGGCAAACATTAGTGATATAAAAAATAAAATAAAAAAAGTTGAAAAAAAACTTCATGGAGATGTTTTAGTTTTTTTCAGAAGCTTATGTCACAAAGCACTGACCACTTTAATCATTAAAAAGTCCAATGTTATAGTACTAATATCAATATGTTGAAACTTTTTATTTTTCAACAGTTAATTTTTTTCTACAGAGTTCAACAATATATCTGTTGAATGTACAATGTGTGGTTTATTCTGTGTATTTTACAATTTATTTATGCATTATCAAATAAATAAAGGTACAATTATACAACATGTTCAATGTACATGTAACGAGTTACAGAACAAACATGCAAGATGCATTACCATTTACACAGGTGTACTAATATGCAACCAGACATATATAAAATACACATCTATACACTACTATAGGAGACACAAAAAAGTGTTTTATACATACATTTATATAATTATGCATGCAGACGAATGTAATACACATATTTTGCATTTTTATTAATGTGTATTGAGTGTACAATAATGTGACACATAGCTATAATTAAGGAGGCAGACATAAGAACTACACATATAAATGAAACGTTGTTTTTTTACCACAGTACACTAACAAAGGTTTCTAATTAAAATGGCAGACATATACTTTAGACCAGTGGTTCCCAAACTTTTGCAGTTCGCAGCACCCTTAGAGTCTCCATAATTTTTTTAAGGCACCACTCCAAAATAATTACCGAGAAGTCCTGTTTTAGAAGTAGTTGGGTCAAAAAATTGTAATAAGTATTTAGGTCAGGACAGAAATGCTTATTTAGTTGTATGCAAAAATGCCCCCTCTGCATCCAGACACTCTGCCCTCTCTGATGCTGCCCCCTCTGCTCTCTGTCACGCTGTCCCCCCTCCTCTGCCCTCTGTCACGCTGTCCCCCCTTCTCTGCCCTCTGTCACGCTGTCCACCCTCCTCTGCCACGCTGTCCCCCCTCCTCTGCCCTCTGTCACGCTGTCTCCCTCCTGTCACGATGTCCCCCTCCACTGCCCCTCTCACGCTGTCCTCCTCCTCTGCCCACTGTCCCCCTCCTCTGCCCTGTGTCACGCTGTCTCCCTCCTGTCACGCTGTCCCTCTCCACTGCCCCTCTCACGCTGTCCCAGCTCCTCTGCCCCAGCTCCTCTGCCCTCTGTCCCAGCTCCTCTGCCCTCTGTCACAGCTCCTCTGCCACGCTGTCCCCCTCCTGTCATGCTGTCCCTCTCCTCTGTCCCCCTCCTGTCACGCTGTCCCCCTCCTCTGCCCTCTCACGCTGTCCCCCTCCTCTGCCCTCTGTCATGCTGTCCAAGCTCCTCTGCCCTCTATCCCCCTCCTCTGCCTTCTGTCCCAGCTCCTCTGCCCTCTGTCACAGCTCCTCTGCCACGCTGTCCCTCTCCTCTGTCCCCCTCCTGTCACGCTGTCCCTCTCCTCTGTCCCCCTCCTGTCACGCTGTCACTCTCCTCTGTCCCCCTCCTGTCACTCTCCTCTATCCCCCTCCTGTCACGCTGTCACTCTCCTCTGTCCCCCTCCTGTCACACTGTCACTCTCCTCTGTCCCCTCCTGTCACGCTGTCACTCTGCTCTGTCCCCTCCTGTCACGCTGTCACTCTGCTCTGTCCCCTCCTGTCACTCTGCTCTGTCCCCTCCTGTCACGCTGTCACTCTGCTCTGTCCCCTCCTGTCACGCCCACTCTGCTCTGTCCCCTCCTGTCACTCTCCTCTGTCCCCTCCTGTCACGCTGTCATTCTCCTCTGTCCCCTCCTGTCACACTGTCACTCTGCTCTGTCCCCTCCTGTCACGCTGTCACTCTGATCTGTCCCCTCCTGTCATGCTGTCACTCTCCTCTGTCCCCTCCTGTCACGCTGTCACTCTGCTCTGTCCCCTCCTGTCACGCTCCTCTGCACTCTCTCACTTTGACCCCTCTGCCGTGCGCCAGCTATAAAAAAATCAAACAGAAACACTTACCAATCTGCGCGGCGCCGGGACCCAGCATCCTCCTCTCTCACACAGCAGCTGTCACTGATATGACAGCTGCGTGAGAGAGGAGGATGCTGGGTCCCGGCGCCGCGTGGATTGGTAAGTGTTTCTGTTTGATTTTTTTATGGCTGGCCCGCGGCACCCCTGGGAGCCGCGGCGCACAGTTTGGGAACGGCCGCTTTAGACATTAATGCAATAGATACCTGCTATTGCTAATTACCAAATGAGTGATATGCGGACACTACACGTGGGACTGGTACAGGCATCAGAAATTAACATACACACACACCCAAAGGAGTTGCAGCTTGAGGAACTATCGGCAGTTGCTTGTGGATCGATCGGAAACTTATACACACTACATGATCGTTAGGTGGATTGGTCGGAAAATATTAAACAGTACGACCAACCACATGAACCGACAGTCGACACTTTGAAATGACTTTCGACCATTGTGTCATTATACATACTAACCCGACTTAAAACCGAACGGTCATATGTCGGCTGATTTGCCCGATTATTGGATAAAACTGCTCCAATGTGTACCCAGCCTTATCTAGCGGGCAGCTCAAGTTGATTAGCTTGGTCAATAGGTAATCTGAAAGGTAATTAGGTCAGATGATATGCAATATGCCTCCACAGTAATATACTGGCTGAAATAGCATTGGGAAATGTATTAATATGTATCAATATAAATGTTATTGTATCAAAATGTATCACAGACTCTGTGTGATACATTTGGGTCAAATGTCTTAATGTTTCAGGCAAGCGTGAAGTGTCATTCCCTGATGTAATATTGTATCCCTTTGTTTAGTGTATCCAGCCAAATAGCTATTACAGTCAAGCCATTCCATTGTATAATTGTAACACCCTGGAGTGACTACAAAGCAAGGACTTACTTCTTTTTCTTCTATGCTGTGCTTCCTCCTTCCTCACAGTTTAGATTCAGTTGGTATGAGAAGGAATATGTGTGACGGGGCATTGGTACTAGTAGGGCTTACTCGCTACCAACTCAATAACCGACAGCAAGAACCTATAACCTTTTATTTCTGGATCAAAGAGATTAAGGTGGAAAAGGCAACTTAAAAATAATACATTCAATATACATGGGATAGACAATTTATTTAGCATAGACACCTAAAAATAGGTAAACATTCACTGCAATAAACAGATAGACTAGTAATCAAACCAAATAAAAACAAGGTTTCCCACAATATCTCAGTCTTTTACTTGAAATTAAGGTGGAGTAAAACAGTCTTTAATTCCGTTAACAAATGGATGAAATGAAGCAGTTTCTGTAAATAACTGATTCCTATTTTATCAGCACAAAAGTTGCACAGATTAATACTCTTTATATGGCAGCCTAAGTATTGTAACATAATAGTCTGGTGATAGGACAAATAACTTTCCGGGGCTGGCTGGGATCTGTAGTTCCACAGACTTGAACTGTAGCAAATAGTCACAAGGTTTCTGTCACGAACACGCTCCCAGCTGCCATGACTTTGGGGTGTTCGTTGTATGAGGTCACACATGATTTCAGCCCGCAGTCTCTCTCTACCTATTACACAGGTTATAGACCTATGGAACCTATGGAATCGCTCCCAAACACAGCGCTCTCGCACCCCCAGACACTTCAGGTTTGCCACCTCCTATTGAATACGGGCAATAGGACCCCAATATACTGTCCCATACTGGCACACAGGCTTCTAGCTATTCCCAGATTAGCAAGACCCACCAGCAAGCACAGGGTTACCTCTTCACACCTCCAGACTGTTACACAAATGTAAATGCAATCACACACATCTTGTTAATCAAATGTATCAACAAATCACACACTGGCATTCCAAGGGTTAACTTGGTCAAGCAATCGCTTCTAACAGGCTAATGGATTTGTTAGAGTATCAATGACGCTACATATTAAATTGTAGATTTAATATACAAAAGTACAGGGCATACAGATAAAATAATGAATAACAATTAATAGATTGACATAACAAACAAAACAGTTTAAAATAAAAAGGGTTACATTCAGAATAGCACTTACTTGAGTTGCATAATCTGTGCCATGGGGAGTTGGCTAGGGAGATGGACAGATTGTCAATGTAACTTGATCTCCCCAAAAAGTCTGACCCTTGCCCCTTCCCAACACAGGTTTTTTTTAAGCAAAATGAAATGAGATAATCTTTACAGGGGCAGTGCTTAATGCTAAAAGGAGGCAGGGATGTCCCCTTTGCTCACAAATATTCCCAAAGTTTTGACCTGTGGGTAATTATTCACAGATATATCCCAGAGAAATTACTCCCCCTTCAATAAACCGGTCATAATCTCACGCACATTTAAATACCAAACATGATGGAATTATGACAATGTGAAATACATTTTCCAAAGATATGTGATTTTAGCTGTTCACGGGTACCACCCATACCTGTCATTCAGAACCCTGGTGTGATTTCTGCTCCTCAGTATGGAGTACCACACAGATTTCCCAAAATATGAACTATGACAACATTTTCCCTTGAAGGTCATATTTCTATATACCTGTATAGGCTTTCACATGCTGCCTACAAGGATCTCCAGCTGTGATCGGCCCCACACAGTCTATTCAAGTGTCCAAAACTCCCTCCCAGGCCAGGCTGTCTCACAGTAGGAGCCCTTTGAAGCTGTCACAGGTGACACACTTATCTTTTCACATTGGAATGTGCAAAGCCAGCAAATACATTTGCATCAGATTCAGGGGCACATTTATCAATCTTCTCATAAAGTGAGAAATAGTTTTCAATACTTATCGCATTGATAAGGATTGAACTATTTCTCAAATTTGTGAAAAACGTAACACAGAAACAGAAGTTCCGATAAACTGCTGTTTCTGTGATAAAAAAAAAACATGCTTACTTTACTTTTCGGAAACGCAATGTCTACGAATCTCCTCAAGCTCTCTATGTTCACGACACTTTCCATAATAAAGTTACTGTTTTTGTGTTTAAATGGTACTCCAACGCAGGCTGAGTCTTGTAATCTTACTAATCTAAATAAAGTTGCTCACGATTAGACATCCCACTGTTGGATGGACTCTCCACAGGGATTGGTGTCATTTCTGATTCAGAGCAAACATTATCCTCTAATGCCTTACTGTTATCTTGCAGCTCGGCTTTGACGCATAACAGTAGTTGTGCACCACTTGTAGGCTCGGTAACATTTTTGGATCTGCCACTAATAGAGGAAGGCGAAGGCCTCATTCTCTCTTTGCCACTGCGTGTGTAGAATGGCATGTTGGCAATTTTTTTTTTTATCGGCACTTAACTTTTCCTCAGTTACGCTTCTTTTTCGCTTCAACGCGGTAATTTTTTTTTGGGTGTGTGTGTTTTTGACTGATTTCAAAAGAATGTGTAGTTTGACATCACCTTTCCCAGATGACGTACTGGGAACACTACTATGTTGAAGTAAATTTTAATGACACTAACAGAAATACATATGAATTCACATATAACACTAATATATAGAATCAATGTATTATGAAGACATGTACTTTTAAGATGACGAACTTTATCCTAGTTTTAGCTGAAAAACAACTTATGTAATATTACTAATGAAACACAGGTTTTTAGTAATTTTCCAGTACTGCACACTTCAGGAGCAAAACAGATTAGATCATGGTCATATGATTTGAATTGAGCAACCATCTCCGGATATGTCCATATGCTGACCATCCAATAGAACATGTTATTTTAATGATAAAGTGCCAGCAGTGATGTAAGCTGGGAAGGTGTGTTGTAAAGTAAGAAGGAGTTTCATTATCCTATAAAAGAATATGTTGAACAGATATAAGGGGTCAATTGGCATTTGAGACCCTGGGCGTATATCTGCTTCTTCGTCCAGTATGGCTGTATCTATGTATTATATATTTTTAATAAATTATAGAAATATTATATTTTGGAAACTTGCTCATCTCATTTATTATTTAAAGAGACGGAAAGAAAATAACTTATACAAGCTGGGGGCTCGGTCCTATCAGATCACATACCACATCTTACTCTCTTTCATGACTGATTCGAAAAGGGGGACGATTTGATGACCTACACTCCTCTGCACTAGTGAGTATCAGATGTAAATATATCTGTGCTCCGAAGTGTATTGAGGTACCGAAGCAGTCAGTGAAGAGAGGGTGGGGGTGGATGCTGATATGTAAAGTAACCTAGGACCTCACTGCTAAATGTGTAGTAGTTAATTAAATGTGTTTCTGCAGAAACTTAGTAACTTAAGAAAATATTGTTGGTTTAAATGTTGCTAAAATGTGCTTTTTTCCAGTGTGGACTGGCCACCCATAACTGGCAAAAGACATTTTAGTGTTTTAGTGCTTAATACTTGTTTGCAAAGTTAAGAGATGTGACTTGCAAAGTTAATGTGTTAAATGAAATGCTTTTGCAGTATAGGCTGATGACCTATATTTGGCAGAAAGCATTGTGATGTTTTGTGATCTACTGTAGACTTATTTGAGGGAAAAAATAAGTTATAATATACGAGTAGAAATGCCGGTTTCTCATGATGGACGCATCACCTAAATAACCAGAAAACTCATAGTCGGAGTTTGCTGTTTTTAAGGAGAGAAAGGGCGTGGTGGCTCCCCGTGCAAATAAGTGTGTGCCTATAGAGTTTAAATCCTGATTTCATGAAAACTCTAATAAAGGGGATGTGAACCTAGACGTAACGAGAGATTAAATTCTATTATAAGAGTAAAGTGAAAAAATAAGACGTTAAAAATGTTATTCAAAAAAAAGAAAAGCAGAAATAAATATATAATGAACAGCCAGCGCAGCGTATACTGAACGGGTTTGAGGTTTTTTTTTTTAAAGTGAATTGTTTGTTTTATACATCTGTCTCGTACTTCAGTTATCCATACTGATATTCAGCTCTATTGTGGTAAATGCTGGACATTTACAGAAATGAAATAAATTTGATTTGTGAAGACAATAGGCTAAAGATAGTCTGATTTTTTTTTGTATTGCCTGTTAAGACTTGTGTAATGATTAAATGTGGTTTTAAAGCATAGATAAATGTCCTGTTGCAAGTGTTAAAGTATTTTAAGCTTATCTTGTAAGCGTGCATTCCAAAGTTTTTTTTTTTGTGTGTGTGATTTCAGTGAAACATCTGGTTTTAATAAGCGTAGTCCGTTATGAGAAAATGATGTGTTTAATTTTCAAAACGGCACGGAGATATATTGTCAGAAAATATGTTGGTTTTATGAATCTGGAAGATGTACAGATTAAATTTAATGTTTAAATAAATTTTTATGGAGGTATTAAGTAAATAAATAGTATTTGTCAGTTTTATAGCGAGCAACAGCAAAAGACAGGGTGACACCCAGATTGGAATGGACTTTGTTGATTGAATCGGCAGAAAGGCATGAGATGAATATTTAAATAAGTTCTTTAATGTGTGTTAAATAGTGAAATAGTGATTGTGCAGATGAAATGTATGTTAAAATATTTTTAGAGCGATTGCATAATATTTTTGGCATGTAGTGTGAACCGAATCACTGGTTACACATAGAACACAATGTTTGTGTTTAAATTTTGAGAACTCTTTGCTGTTTAATAAGTGGAGTAATTGTTATTTGAAATACGACAAACAAAATCTGTGTTATGTTAACTTTATCAGAAAATATTTGCATTGAAAATGATAGTGGTTTGAAAATGGCATCTGTGTAGTGATTTATATAGGGAGATTGAGAAATAATAACTGCGTCAGTGATCCTTTTGTGTTTTTTGAGGTTTCGCCATTTTGGAAAAATGTCTCTCCTCCCATCTCCCACGTCTAATGAAATGGGGCGGATTTTTCATTTGTCTTGCCAAGAGGAGGAGTTCAGTATATGGAAAATTTTCTGTGTTCTGAGCTTTGTAACATCGAACGGACAAAAGACTGGACCCCACCCTGCATACCAATGCAGATCTCAGTCATAGATTGCGCAGCGTTGATTTTTAATGCTAATAAGAAGTTTTCAGAATAGTTTTAGCTGCTGCCAACAGGAGGGTTCAATATTTATAAAGTTGTATAGACAGTTCTAATTATTTGTTAGAATGTGTGCAGAATAATTTGCAATCTTTTGTACCCACAGGAGACAAGAAAACCGGAATATGTGAATGATTTTCTGCAGTGAAGAAACTAAATAATTATTGTGTTTTCTTTCAGAAGTATCCAAGAAGGAGAAAATTCATTTATCTATTAAAAAAAGATTAAATTGTTGGACACCTGGCCAGAGATATTTAGATTTCCTAAAGGGTGGTCCTGATATTTGAATACTCTCTACCTCAGAGTAATGAAAAGAAGAAAAATAAATAAAAGCAGTACATTTGTTTCTTGATATGTCACAATTCTGTAGCCAGTGAATATTAGGATTTTCAGCCACAGCTGTATGCTGGATGAAGTTGAAAAACATCATCTAGCATACACTCTTTAATACATTGAGGCAGTTGAAGAGAATAAAAGACTCTACCCCGGCATCAGGCATCTAAAATTATAAGAAATGTTTTCTTTTGTACTGATGATAACAATGTTTTAGGTTATTTAGAAGATAATTAGTATACCATTAGATAGATAGCAAAAGCATTAACTTCATGTTTAAGGTTTATAGCCATAGGAGCTATTATTGTGGAACAGATACAGGATATTGTGTTGCAGCGTGAGTTACATTTGTTCGTCCCTCGTGTTGTCACACAACTCCTGAATAATGCACAGACTAGACATGTGTCTATAGCAATGTTTATACAATGGGAAATTAAAATTAAATTAAATTGCATTAGTTCTTCTAACATTACAATATGCAAATGTCAGAATCTCAATTTTGCTACATCATTGCCTTAGAAACTTCACATGATAAGGAAGACAATGAGCATTATTGAATTGAGTAAATGTGTAAGTTTTTTTTCTGTATTACCAGACATTTCTGAGACTACATTGAAGAACCTAGATTAAAGGTTCTTTACTGATGAAATTGTTTTATAGATAAATGCATGATAGCTCACTAGTGACAGTGACAGGATGTGCAATCACTATACATAATGAGATAACAGCACTCATCAGAGCATGTCAACTAGGTAAAGGAAAATGAGTAAACATTTACACAGAGTTACGTTACGCGTAGTAAGTGAACACCATAGTTTATGATTTTGGAATTATTTAAAGATATAGGGGGTTACCTAACATCAACAGGAACACCTATATAACATGCACAAACAGTCAAGCAACTGATAGAGGCTATACAGTTGCCAAAAGAGGTTGAAGCCATTAAGTGCCAGGCACATACTAAACAAACAGATAAAGTCTTATTAGAATATAAAAATAAATAAAAGTGGAAGTTACTCAATCAATTTATAGAGTATAGCAGGTGTTTGAAAGGGGATGGGTTATCCTTAAAGGAACTGATACACAGAGAGATCTCCCAGTACACTGCTATAGCCTGCAACAGATCTGCAAGAAAACAAACTAGCAGACTCAGCTTTTAGAAAAAAGGCAGCCACATACCCAATTGATGATTTTTAATGATATCACATTTGAAAACTTACGACAATGTCAGTAAAAGGCTATATTGAATGAAATTAATACATGGAAATTGAAATAATGTTATGAAACAAACTATGAAATTTGAGAATAGAAAATAAACCAGTAGCATTAAAAATGGTATTACTAGCTTTACAGAAAATGTTCATGCGTTAGTTCGTCTACATGGGAGCAGATAACAAGATTAAAATTGTTATATCTTGTTGGAATGCCCAGACATACTACATATGCTAAGTTTAAATGTGAAATGTGATAATTTGTCTTAAGAACAATGAAGGAAAGATAATGTCTACTAAGGTCAGACAGTTGTCTAATATAACCTTTTCAAATGTTTATAAACTAGTGTATTGATTTTATTTAAATTAAGAGAAAAAAGTTAAGCGGGTTACAGTATGTGTTAGTTGGTATTGATAAGTGTTGGTGGGATGAGGCCTAGTTAATTGCCTCAGACATAGTGCAACTTATTGCTAAGAAGATTTTGCCAGAATTTGTATGTAGATGTAGTTCACCCAGAAAGTGGACTCATTTCAGAGAAAAAGTGTTTCAAAGAATGTGTAATATCATAGGAATATATTCAAACGTATACACTATATCATTCTCAAGCTTCAGAGAAAGTTAAAATAATAAATGGAGTAATTAAATAATAACTAAGCTTACTAAAGAAACAGGAATGGCACTTCTTTAGTTTATCATGGTATTACAAACACTTCTAAACTTCTTCTCAATCTCTCTCCATATGAACTGGTATTGGAATTCAGCCAAGATACGTTATTAATCCACAGACTTCAAGCTGCATCATGATCTAACTGTGCAATATGTCATACAGTTGTCTCTACAGTTGCAGAAGCTTCAGAAGGTCCAGAAGAACACTTGAACAAAGACATTCAACCAGAATCTGCACACAGAATACAACTTAGAGACTATTTTATGGTAAGGAATCTCTTACACTCTGGTTCCCTTACAGATTGATGGGATGGTCCTACTAAAGACAAGTTTTATAACGACTGATACTGCCATAAAAGTTGCAGAGAAAGACATTTGGATCCATAGTTCCCATTGCAAACAGGTCAAAGACCCAAGCTTAAAGGAACCAAAGGACTCAGAACTGAATACAGATAAAGAGACTGAGTTATGCTTTAAAAGAACTCTTCAATCAAGATGGAAGTGATGATGTATAATCAGCTACAAGTTTATCGACTTATGACGCAAAGAAAATTCAACCTTGCTGCCTTTCTTATAGGAACAATGATACGTGAAGCCTCAACATGTTATTTATATATTTTGGAAAGGAATTGAGGAGAAGTTGGTAAGGTGATAGCCCATCTGATATATTAGATGAGGATGATTTTAATAAAACCATTTCTGCTTCTTTTCTAAACAGGAAAATCAAAGAATTCAGAAATTGTAAAGGATTACCACTAATTCCAAAATGTATTTGTGAGTATTGTGGTACTCCACCAAAAGAAAGGTGGTTAATATGGTGGTCTGATAATAATGAATATTGCTGGAGAGAATATCCAGTTGACCGATAGTATGTTATATTAAATGAAATATGAGGAGTTATAAATTGTTGAATGTGTACTAAAACTCCTTTATTGAGTAAAAATATGCCAATGTTACCATTTCCAGTACCTTATGAAGAATTACACACATTAGTCCTGATATAATATGTCAAAAACAAAAGTGAGATTTTAGTGATTATGGTCGAATTGTTGAAAATATATATATATAACTTGACTAAATCTCCGGGTTTAGCACCACAGATAACTGAATAATTTTTTTATGTTTAATAAAGCAATAAATGAGGTTAAAACGATAACACCTCAGATAAAGGACAGCATCAGGTATATACATTGCAGTGGCGCACGCAGGGGGGGGTTTCTGAGTCTCCAGAAACCCCCCCCTGCGCTAACTAAGTGGCCGCTATAGCTGCACTATCCTATACAGCAGGCGCGGCGCTGTCAAAGAAGCGTCCGCGGCGGTGCTGTAGTGTATACAGCACCGCCGGGGACGCTTCTTAGACAGCACCGCGGCTGCTGTATAGGACAGCGCTGAAGAAACGGAGCAGCTCTCGCAGGGGGTGTTTTTTTTTGGGGTCGGGGGGGAAACCCCCCCCCCCCCCCCCCGACAATCCTTGCATACTTATAAAATAGTACACATTAATGGTAGTTGCAACACATAGTCAGTTATGTCGAAATATAGTAGTATTTATATGTTATATCAGAGTTACATGCATATTAGTGAAATACACGGAACAGTTTGAAGGAATTACATCATGAGTGGTATCATAATGAACCTTGTTACATATCCTACTGTTTGGTTCACTCTGCGAGGGAATCGCAGAGTACATACACAAGTTATGAATAATAGGGAATTATGAACTACTTAAGACTAAGGAATCTTGGCGGGAAGAGCCGAGCATACCTCCTGGAGAGGTGACACCCTCCTTTGGATTCCTTAGGATGAAGTAGCCAATGATTGACAACCCCTTGGACCTTCCTGAGACCTGGACCAATAGATGCAAGCTATACCATCTTCATTGTATTACTGTATTTGATTGTGTATATAAGCAGCAGCTTCACATCCAGTGTTCAGACATCTTGTCCCCAGACTTCAGGATTGAATGACTGCACTGGATCCAGAGCGCCTGCGATAAGTAATGGCTGTATTTACTATTACTTCGCTTGAGCATATTATTCTACTTATTGCGAATAAATCTTAGTGCGTTGGAAACACAAATCGAGGTTCGACAATCGTTATTGGTTAGCGACAATACGCACATAACAATAATGTGGTTCATTTCTTTTACCAGGAAACATTTATTATATGAACATATATTGAAAATATGAATTTAAAAGGTTATTAATTAATTATGAATTATGTTGTTTAAGAAAAGTGGTTCTTCAGTTTTATACAGTGTTGAATGAACGATGAGTTGAAAGAGATATTAATAAAAATATGTTCTACTCATTAATAAGTCAATAAGACATAAAGTGTTTATAAATATTGATAATATGTTTACTTATGGAAGTTATGAAATTATGGATTTATGAAATTGAATGTTTTCCAGGAGTTAATTGATAATGAGACTGAAATTTGTCATGATAACTTTCATTATGTTGAACTTGAATTACAGGTATTTAAATATGAACTTTTACAACATTGAGTAGTTTTGGACTATTTAACAGCTCAAACAGGAGGATAAAGTTTAATCCTTGAGACTGAACTTGGAGTCCATTGTTTATTACCTAATCAAGGATATTTCCGATCTACAAGTTATAATTTTGTTATATAACCAGCGCCTATAATATGAAGAAAGATTTTGATGACAAAATGATTATAATGACTTTTAAAATGATTCATCATGGACATGGTTATAGCCAAGCATATGGTTCTGTGGACTTGGAAAGTGGCTATCAAACCAAATGTATATTTACATGAAATTTATTGTACTAATAATTGTAACAATATTGTTTCTGTACACTTGTTTAAAGAATAGATTGTATTGTATACAAATATTTGCAAGAGTCAAACCAATCCGAGAACATCAGTGCTGGCAGAAATATATACTCCTATTCAATTAAGTATAGTCACATGAAAAAGTACCTTTTCTGTGTATAAAAAGGGTGGAAACTGTTGAAGTAAATTTTAACAAAACTAACAGAAATACATATGAATTCACATATAACACTAATATATAGAATCAATGTATTATGAAGACATGTACTTTTAAGAAGACGAACGTTATCCTAGTTTTAGCTGAAAAACAACTTATGTAATATTACTAAAGAAACACAGGTTTTTAGTAATTTTCCAGTACTGCACACTTCAGGAGCAAAACAGATTAGATCATGGTCATATGATTTGAATTGAGCAACCATCTCCGGATATGTCTATATGCTGACCATCCAATAGAACATGTTATTTTAATAATAAAGTGCCAGCAGTGATGTAAGCTGGGAAGGTGTGTTTTAAAGTAAGAAGGAGTTTCATTATCCTATAAAAGAATACGTTGAACAGATATAGGGGGTCAATTGGCATTTGAGACCCTGGGCGTATATCTGCTTCTTCGTCCAGTATGGCTGTATCTATGTATTATATATTTTTAATAAATTATAGAAATATTATATTTTGGAAACCTGCTCATCTCATTTATTATTTAAAGAGACGGAAAGAAAATAACTTATACAACCATCAGGACTGGTGACAGAACCTGGTTGCTCATTCTGCTCATATGTGGACTGCTTTGAATCCATTCTGAGCCCAAAGCACTTGTAGTGCTACAAATTGTTTTAGATACTGCTGACAAATATGACTTTTGACAGCCAGAAAAAATAATGCAAAAGAATGGGGAACACCCCAAAAGCACTTGGTGTGCTAAATGTTATTTTTTTAGACTGCTGACAAACAGGATCTTTTGACAGCCAGAAATATTAATGCAAAAGAATGGGGGACACCCCAAAAGCACTTGGAGTGCTAAATATAATTTTTTTAGACTGCTAACAAACAGGACTTTTGACAGGCAGAAATAATAATGCAAAAGAATGGGGAACACCCCAAAAGCACTTGGTGTGCTAAATGTTATTTTTTTAGACTGCTGACAAACAGGACTTTTGACAGGCAGAAATATTAATGCAAAAGAATGGGGCACAGCCCAAAAGCACTTGGAGTGCTGAATATTATTTTTTGGGCACTGCTGCAAAATAGGACTTTTTTGACAGCCAGATAAATTTCTGCAAAAGAATGGGGGACACCCCAAAAACAAATGGGAGTGCTAAATATATTTTTTGGGCACTGCTGCAAAATAGGACTTTTTTGACAGCCAGATAAATTTCGCAAAACAATGGGGGACACCCCAAAAACAAATAGGAGTGCTAAATATATTTTTTTGGCACTGCTGCAAAATAGGACTTTTTTGACAGCCAGATAAATTTCTGCAAAACAATGGGGGACACCCCAACAGCACTTGGAGTGCCAGAAACTGAACAAAAACCCTCCTCTCTTCTCCTCTTACTGCTGTAACAACTGATTACAATGGTATTGAATACAATCAATCACTGTCCCTGCGCTGATATAGCCAGTGTGACCTAACCCTGCTTTCTCCGTCTGTCAAATGGCGATAGATTGCTGTGGAGACTGGTATTTATGCTTTTTAAATCTCGCGAGAACCGAGCTCAGAAAAACGAATACGTCACAATGACGTTTTGCCTCGTTTTCGAATCCGAATGGGCGGGAGAGTACCGAGCGTGCTCGGCTTGGTACTCGGATACCCTAAATTCAGTAGGATTCGGATCTCGGGGAACCGAGCCCGCCCATCTCTATTGGAAACATACACATACAAGTTCATTCCTATGGGAAATAGATGTAAAAGAATTTAGTCTAAACCAATATGGCTAAGTAAAAAGGTAAGGGAAGAAATGCAAAGGAAGAAGCATGCATTTAAATTGTTTAAGTCTGAAGGGTCAGAGGAGTCCTTCCGTAGGTACAAGGAATATAATAAAACATGCAAAAAAGAAATTAGATTGGCTAAATTAGAAAATGAAAAGCAAGCTGCAAAAGAAAGTAACACAAACTCCAAAAAAGTGTTTTAAGTATATAAATGGCAAAAGGATTAAAAAAGATAATTGTCACGGCACTAGGAGTTTATACCCGAGTTTCACCTGATGTTATAACTGACAGAGGGGCGGTGTTGACCACGGACCTCAGGGCAGTTAGGTGAATGATTGGAATGATGATAACAGCAGGAAAGTAGAGAATGTCTTATGAAGTCAATGACTTGCAGCTGTTGATGGTGGAAGGTCAGCGGCTTGGAACTGTAGAGAAGAAGCGATATAGCTTCAGACGAGATGAGAGGACGTGAGTAGGTGAAGGTAGCTCGTGGAGGAGTCAGTGGTCTGCGTACAGCAAGTTGTACCACTGTAGTGATGAGGAGGTTGTCCTGGTGCAGGTAGGTAGTAGGGTAGTCGGTGGTCTGCGTATAGCAAGTTGTACCACCACTGTGATGGGAAGAGTTGTACTGGTGCAGGTAGGTAGCGGGGTAGTCGGTGGTCTGCGTATAGCAAGTTGTACCACCGCTGTGATGAGGAATGTCCAGGTGTAGGTAGGTAGCAGGAGAGTTAGTGGTCTGTGTATAGCAAGTTGTACCACTGCTGTGATAGGAGGACTTGTCCAGGTGCTGGTAGGTAGCAGGGAAGTCAGTGGTCTGCGTGTAGCAAGTTGTACCACTGCTGTGAGGAGGAATGAGGACTTGTCCAGGTGCAGGAGAGTGGTGTGGAAACGGCAAACTGTAGCTGTGTGGAAACAGCGCGAGTAGAAAGGAGTTTTGTACAACACAAGTAGGTAAGTACAATGAATAGTCTGTCAATATAGTAGCTGGCTCTGCAGCGTGGAGAAGCGGGTCAGCGCGGATATGCAAGTAACAACAAAGTCAATATGATGAGAGCATACCGCAGCTGAGTGAGAAGCTTGTCCGTGTAAACAGGCAATGTAGCATAGACAGTCTATCATAGGTAACTGTACCTTAGTGCAGTAGTCACGTATAGTTCAATAGGTATGCAAGTAAACAATAATAGTCAATAGTGGTTATGCATACCAAGTAGAGCAGGAATCAGCTGGGAAGCTGAAGAAGCGATCAGCTGAGTAGACACGCTGTAGCGGGTATGGGAACCGCCATTGAGTAGAGCAGGGAACAGCTTGGAAACTGTAGACGATCAGCTGAGTAGACACGCTGTAGCGGGTATGGGAACCGCCGGTGAGTAGAGCAGGAAGCAGCTTGGAAACTGCAGATGATCAGCTGAGTAGACACGCTGTAGCGGGTATGGGAACCGCCGGTGAGTAGAGCAGGAAGCAGCTTGGAAACTGCAGACGATCAGCTGAGTAGTAATGCTGTAGCGGGTATGGGAACCGCCGATGATTAGAACTGGAAGCAGCTTGGAAACTGCAGACACGAGTAGAGCTGGAAGCAGCTTGGAAACTGCAGACACGAGTAGAGCTGGAAGCAGCTTGGAAATTGCAGACACCTATAGAGAATCACTGGGAATGATCAGGCAACTACCTAAGGCTGCAGGTGCCTTAAGTAGGGTGAGGTGATGATCCATCAATCACATTAGTGGTCAGGTGTAGTTGTTAAAGGGACCTGCGCATGCGCAGTGCGACAGGATGGCGGACGGCCGCGGTTCAACACAGGTGTAAGCGGGAAAGATGGAGAACCACGTACCAGAGTGGAGGCAGCACTCACACTCCGGTGAGTGACAATAATATAGGACCCCTAAGAAGTGAGATGGGTGAATTGATAAATGATACTAAGCAAAAAGCAGAGGTATTAAACACTTTCTTTTCTTCAGTATTTACTAGAGAGGAACAAATGGTAGGAGTAATACATAAAAATGGAAATGAAACCATACCATTAATTAATACTTGGTTGTCAGAGGAAGAAGTCAAACGGCGACTGAAGAATACTAAGATAAATAAAGCTGCTGGTCCAGGTGGCATACACCCAAGGGTCCTTATGGAGCCAAAATTAGAAATAGCTAGACCTCTATTCTTAATTTTCAGAGATTTAATCTCATCAGGCTCAGTACCAAGGGATTGGCGAATAGCAGATGTGGTCCCGTTGTTTAACAATGGGACGAGATCACAACCAGTGAATTATAGACCTATAAGCCTGACATAAATAGTGGGGAAACTACTGGAAGGTATATTAAGGGATAGTAATTAGGATTACTTGGTGCACAATAAGATTATTTGTGGGAATCAACATGGATTTGTGATGGATAGGTCATGTCAAACTAATCTAATTAGTTTATACAAGGAAGTTAGAGGGAACTTAGACCAGGGCAGCACAGTAGATGTGGTCTACTTAGATTTTGCAAAGGCCTTTGATACAGTGCCACACAAGAGGTTGGTTTACAAAATAAGGCAACTGGGTCTAGGAAACAACATTTGTACTTCGATTGAAAACTGGTTAGAGAATAGGGAACAGAGAGTTGTGATAAATGGAACATTTTCTAATTGGTCAAAAGTTTTAAGTGGAGTACCTCAAGGTTCCGTGCTGGGGCCACTCCTTTTTAATATATTTATTAATGACCTTGGTGATGACACTAAACTCTGTATGGTATTCAGAGCAAGATGTAGCTTCTCTACAGAGGGACTTAAATAAACTGGAGGATTGGGCGGCCAAATGGAATATGAGGTTTAACATAGATAAATGTAAGGTTATTTAGGGATCAAAAACAAGAACGCGATCTAATTGGAATTAATTTTGGAGTATCTATAATTGAAAAGGATTTAGGAGTGCTCATAGACAGTAGACTTAGCAATAGTGCCTAATGTCAAGCAGCAGCTGCAAGGGCAAATAAAGTATTCGCATGCATAAAAAGGAGTATAGATGCAAGGGAAGTGTTACGAGCCGTGGCGGTGCCCAACCGCCGCAACTCACTCACCTGCGTCCCGGCCGTTGCTATGACGACCGGGACATCACTTCCGGTTCTCGGCCCGGCCGTTGCCTAGGCAACGGTCGGGACGCTACAGTTAAATGCGCCGTGTCCCGGCATTAGGTCAGCTGGACGCGCGCGCTACTTCCAGGTGCCTATTATTATGACAGCTGATTAGTGCCATGCCCCCATTGGCCAGTGCCTGTTTATAAGGCAGGGAGGGCCTAGCCTCCCTGCCGGTTATAGTTCTGTGTCCCAGTGTAAAGCCTGCTCCTGTACCTTGCTGCTGTGTACCTTTGATTGGATTTTTCGTGTATGACCTATTGCCTGTCCCTGGATCTTGAACCTTTGCCTGTGACCTTGACCTATTGCCTGTCCCTGGATCGTGAACCTTTGCCTGTGACCTTGACCTATCGCCTGTCCCTGGATCTGAACCTTTTCCTGTGACCCCGACCCTGCTGGTACCTGACATCTCCTCTGGTGCTCCGTCCAGTCTGCAAGATCGCTGGCCTGCCTCCGTTCCGTGTACCTGTGGGCAGCCTTCGACTATACATTTCCTTCGACTATACATTTCCAAATTCCATAGCAACTGGTCTTCGTTACTCCCATGGGCTGAGTTTGCTTACAATAATTCCTGCCATTTTTCCACCCGCATGTCTCCATTTTACTGTAATTTTGGCTTTCATCCTAGGTCTAATTACCTTTCTGAGATCAATTCATCTGGTTCCTCTGGTATACGTCCCACTGTCTCTCGTCTTAGAATTATTTGGAAGAAGGTCCATTCCGCTCTGCTTCAGGCCTCCTCTCGAGCAAATTTTTTTGGAGAACTTCATCGCAGGAGGTGTTCTTTTAAAGTAGGAGACGAAGTCTGGCTCTCCAATAATATAAGGATCAAACAAATTTGCAAGAAATTGGGACCTAGGTTCATTGGACCCTTCTCTATTATTAAGAAAGTCAACCCGGTTGCTTTCAGGCGCAAGCTTTCATCCTTGTTAAGAATCCCTAATACATTCCACTGATCCCTCTTGAAACCTGTTGTCTCGTCATCCAGATTTCAAACTCTTAAACCATAGAAACCTCAACCAGTCAAATTGCATGGTTCTCATGATTTTTTTGTGGAGAAGATTCTCGACTCCAAGAGGGTTCAGGAACAAACTCATTTTCTGGTCCATTGGAAGGGCTATGGCCCAGAAGAACGATCTTGGGTTCCCCAGAGACGCCTGCATGCTGACAGACTCCTCAAGGAATTCTTTAAACAGTTCCCGGGTAAACCTGGATGTCGGGGTTCCTTGACCCCTCCCCAAGGGGGGGGGGTACTGTCAATCACCTGGTCCCGTCGCTATGACGATCGGGACGTCACTTCCAGTTCTCGTCCCGGCCGTTGCCTAGGCAATGGTCGGGACGCTACAGTTGATTGTGCCGCGTCCCGGCATAAGGTCAGCCGGGCGCGCGTGCTACTTCCAGGTGCCTATTATTATGACAGCCCCTAGGACTGACCCTGACCCTGCTGGTACCTGACATCTCCTCTGGTGCTTCGTCCAGTCTGCAAGATCGTTGGCCTGCCTCCGTTCCGTGTACCTGTGCGCAGCCTTGTGAGTATAAACTTATACTACTTAGAGTTTAAGAGTAAGACCTGGGGGCATCTGAGTACCTGTGCGCGTAACCAGTCTCTACAGGAAAGGCGACTGCTATAGGTGAAGACCTTGTTACCTGTTCTATAAGTTTATGCCGCACTGATTGTCATCATCATCATCATCAATTTATATAGCGCCATTAATTCCGTAGCGCTGTACAGAGAACCCATTCACATCAGTCCCTGCCCCACTGGAGCTTACAGTCTAAATTCCCTAATATAGACACACTCACACACAGACAGAGAGAGAGAGACAGGCAGACAGAGACTAGTGTCAATTTTGATAGCAGTCAATTAACCTACCTATATGTTTTTGGAGTGTGGGAGGAAACCGGAGCACCCGGAGGAAACCCACGCAAACACAGGGAGAACATACAAACTCCACACAGATAAGGCCATGGTCGGGAATTTAACTCATGACCCCAGTGCTGTGATGCAGAAGTGCTAACCACTAGGCCACTGTGCTGCCCGGTTGTCTTAACAGGAAGACAGTGTAATTTTGCCACTGTATAAATTGTTGGTAAGACCTCATCTTGAATATGCAGTACAGTTCTAGGCACCACTCTTTAAAAAAGATAATTTGGAACTAGAAAGGGTTCAGAGAAGGGCGACAAAATTGATAAAGGGTATGGAGTCATTAAGTTATGAGGAAAGATTAGCCAGTTTAGGCGTGTTTACTTTAGAAAAGAGTCGTCTAAGGGGAGATATGATTACAATGTTCAAATACATTAAGGGTCAATACAGAGAACTTTCATTGGAACCTTTTACCCCAAGGACTAGACACAGGACACCCGGTCACCCCCTAAGGTTAGAAGAGAGGACATTTCACAACCAGCAAAGGAAGGGATTCTTTACAGTAAGGGCAGTCAATATATTGAATTCATTGTTTAAGAAAGGGTTACACAAATTTTTAGCGGAAAGGTGTATCCAGGAAAATGACCATTAATTAAAATGAAGGATAGTAGTGGATATAGGGTAAAATGGGACTGCAATATTGGGGCTGGGGGGATTTTCACATTTAAAACAGATTGGCGTTTGCTTACTCTGGATCAATTTCAAATATAAGTGCAGGATCACTGGAGATTCAAAATAGGTTGAACTTGATGGACTGGTGTCTTTTTTCAACCTCATCAACTATGTTACTATGTTACATCATACTTCCCAACTCTCCCGGCATGCCCGGGAGACTCCCGAATTCTGGGTAGGTCTCCCGGACTCCCGGGAGAGCTGACAATTCTCACTCATCTGCCCACTTCCTAGTGAAGTGGAAAGATTTGAAGCCTCCATGATGCGATTCTCCGGGAATCGCATCATTTTGGCCGTGCCCCCTGCCTTTGTGTTATTACGTCACAGGAGGTGGGGCCAAAATGACGCAATTTGTGGAGCCCCGCCCCCTCATGCCACCTCTACACAGAGACTCCCGAAGGCCAATCGTTAAAGGTTGGCAACTGTGCATTACATAGCACCTCGCATCATACTTCTTCTTTCTTTCTACAGAAGTTCCTTGCACGACACACAACCAAAATCTCCCGTGATTTTTGGCTGTAATCTCACTCTCAGTCTGTCCCTCCTTGACTCACAGCTGTGTGAACCAATGAGCAGCCGGTGCAGGGAAACTCCTGGGTCTTATGCTTCCTGAGCTTGCACAGATTGTTTTAAAGTAGGGGTGTGCACCGGCCACTTTTAGTGTTTTGTGTTTTGCGTTTTGGGTTCTGATTTGTTTTGCCAAAACACCCGACGAAAGGTTTTGGTTCTGATTTAGGGTTTTGGGTTCTGATTTATTGTTAAAAAAGCATAAAAAGTGCTAAAATCCCGTTTTTTTTTTGTTTTTTTTTCACTCCTACGCTATTATTAACCTCAATAACATTCAATAAGAATCATTTCCACTAATTTCCAGTCTATTCTGAACACCTCACATCTATCTGGACTGCGTAGTGGAGTGGCCCTGGTACCCAATTTGGTACCGGGGCCACAATACCTCCTCCAACTGGTCTGAATTCCACAATGAACAATAAACAATGAACGTAGTAATAGAAATGGC
The DNA here is from genome assembly GCF_038048845.1 of Mixophyes fleayi. Classification (NCBI taxonomy): domain Eukaryota; kingdom Metazoa; phylum Chordata; class Amphibia; order Anura; family Limnodynastidae; genus Mixophyes; species Mixophyes fleayi. The sequence continues at coordinate 78,545,001 of NC_134409.1, forward strand.
AGTTCCTCTTTTTTGGAACTACAGAAACAATAAACGTAGTAATAGAAATGGCAGTTCCTCTTTTTTGGAACTACAGAAACAATGAACGTAGTAATAGAAATGGCAGTTCCTCTTTTTTGGGACTGCACAAACAATGAACGTAGTAATAGAAATGGCAGTTCCTCTCTTTTGGAACTACAGAAACAATGAACGTAGTAATAGAAATGGCAGTTCCTCTTTTTTGGGACTGCACAAACAATGAACGTAGTAATAGAAATGGCAGTTCCTCTTTTTTGGAACTACAGAAACAATGAATGTAGTAATAGAAATGGCAGTTCCTCTTTTTTGGAACTACAGAAACAATAAACGTAGTAATAGAAATGGCAGTTCCTCTTTTTTGGAACTACAGAAACAATGAACGTACTAATAGAAATGGCAGTTCCTCTTCTTTGGGACTGCACAAACAATGAACGTAGTAATAGAAATGGCAGTTCCTCTTTTTTGGAACTACAGAAACAATGAACGTAGTAATAGAAATGGCAGTTCCTCTTTTTTGGGACTGCACAAACAATGAATGTAGTAATAGAAATGGCAGTTCCTCTTTTTTGGGACTGCACAAACAATGAACGTAGTAATAGAAATGTCAGTTCCTCTTTTTTGGAACTACAGAAACAATGAATGTAGTAATAGAAATGGCAGTTCCTCTTTTTTGGAACTACAGAAACAATGAACGTAGTAATAAAAATGGCAGTTCCTCTTTTTTGGAACTACAGAAACAATGAATGTAGTAATATAAATGGCAGTTCCTCTTTTTTTGGACTGCACAAACAATGAACGTAGTAATAGAAATGGCAGTTCCTCTTTTTTGGGACTGCAAGAATATATTGCTCTATAATATTTTTTATACTTTTTCAAAAAAAAATTATATTTTTTTTTTAAAAAAAAATTGGGTATTTTTTTTTACATTTTTTAAAGAATTTTGGCTAATTAACAAATTGCTATGGACTTATCAGAAACAAATACAGGACAAAAGCACCACTGGACTCAGCAGCACAGACACTGGCCAAAGCACCAATGGAATCGGCAGGACAGAGCACTGGAAAAAGTACTACTGGACTCAGCAGGACAAAGCACCACTTGACTAAAGTAATCAGCAGGACAGAGCACTGGACAAAGTACTAATGGACTCAGCAGGACAAAGCACCACTTGACTAAAGTAATCAGCAGGACAGAGCACATCAACCTCCCTCTTCAGTAACCACAGGGAGAACGAAGATGGCGGCCGCGAGCGGGGCATTTATGAGATCCGAGTCTCGCGAGATCCGACGCGAGACTTGGATGTAATAGCCTCGTTTTGCATTCTTTGGGCAGCCGGAAGTACCCGAACAGTGCTCGGATCCCGTCGGATCCGCACTGTTCGGGTAGGCTCGGATTAGCGAAATCCGAGCCCGCTCATCTCTATTTTAAAGGAACCATACACACATATATAATACTCTGGGGTACTATATACTCAAGGTAACAGATATGGTATATCTAACAGTTAAAGAGTCCACTGAAGGACCCCTGCTGAAAGGGGGAGGATTGAGACATTTGACCCTACTCCCTGTGTATACAGCCAAGAATATAGGGAGAGCAGAATGCCAAGAGAGGTATTCTAGCTTGGAGAATCCTGGTGTACAAGACATCAGCAAGAAGAACTCCAAGCAGGCATTGTAGTGCCGCTGGAGGAAACCCTACCAGAACAGGGTCTGTGTAAGCCAGTATCCCAGCTTTGGCGACATGGTAACTGTCTAGCTAAATGGTAGTGGTAATACTGCGGGAAGATATGATTCTAAAAGAGACTGAGATTATTACTTTACAGTGCTGACTGCAAGAGGCTGCTGGATGGTACACGCTACCCTTTACCCTGTATCTTGTGAACATATTATGTTGTTGTGCTGTAATAAAGCTTTATTTTTTTATATAATCTGGTATACCCAAGTGAGTTGAATCCCATTAAGGGTAACCACCATCCCAGCTAAGGGTGGTTTCCTCACACAAGTATTCCTTCCACTTTCCATTAAGGAAAGCTCTACAGTGGTTAGAATGGAATAGATATAATCAGAAGTGCCAAAGGTGTGTGGATGTCACTGATGAATGGTGATACAATGAAGAGTAAATTGTGGCATGTTCTGACTATTATATCGCCTATAGTAGTGTTATGTATCTAGGAGACCAGAACATTGTGTCGAAGTCAGCAAATTGGATAAAGTCATTTCAATTAAAGTCTAGCAAACCTGGTTGTCTTTGTCTGAAAAGATGCGTACGGTACGCTATGACATACAAGGGCACGCTACGGCGTGAAAGGGCGTACGCATCCACTGCACGTGGCAGCAACAGTAATTGGTCTTTTACCATACATTCGCACAAACACGCATACTTATAAAATAGTACACATTAATGGTAGTTGCAACACATAGTCAGTTATGTCGAAATATAGTAGTATTTATATGTTATATCAGAGTTACATGCATATTAGTGAAATACACGGAACGGGTTAAAGGAATAACCTCATGAGTGGCATCATAATGAACCTTGTTACATATCCTACTGTTTGGTTCACTCTGCGAGGGAATCGCAGAGTGCATACGCAAGTTATGAATGATAGGGAATTATGAACTACTTAAGACTGAGGAATCCTGGCGGGAAGAGCAGAGCATACCCCCTGCAGAGATGACCCCCTCCTTTGGATTCCTTAGGATGAATCAGCCAATGATTGACGACCCCTTGGACATTCCTGAGACCTGGACCAATAGATGCAAGCTATACCATCTTCATTGTATTACTGTATTTGATTGTGTATATAAGCAGCAGCTTGTGATCCAGAGTGCAGACTTCTTGTCCCCAGACTTCAGGATTGAATGACTGCACTGGATCCAGAGCGCCTGCGATAAGTAACGGCTGTATTTACTATTACTTCGCTTGAGCATATTTTTCCACTTATTGCGAATAAATCTTTGTGCTTTGGAAACACAAATCGAGGTTCGACAATCGTTATTGGTTAGCGACAAAACGCACATAACGATTTGGGGGCTCGTGAGCTTTGGAGGTTTCGTTGCCGATGATACGCAAGACCAACGGATTTCGGTTCCTCAACAAAGGGTGGAGACGCGTCATAAACGGGTAAGAACGCATGGTGTTCAAAACCTGAATTTTACTCTGTGTTGCGAAACCGAATATCCGTTTTGCATTATCTAGGGCACGCTAACTAGAACCTAGGGACAAAAGAGAAAACTGTTTCTTTTTTCTGTCATTGTGTGTTTTAACTGTATTGCATTGCTTAGCGTATGTGTATTTCCTGCTGTGCGTACGCGAATTTCCAGTAGACTTGCCACGTGGTTAAACAATCGTTTTGATAGTTATTGTACGTGTATAGTATAATTACTTGTGAAAGCCTCTGAGGTATTATTACTGTTGTTGGGAACTTTTGATTTTCTGCGCAGAAAAGGTGTATAGTGTGTGATGTTGTAACGTAGATACACTGTTTTGTTGTGGATTGTGCTCAGTTGCTGTCTGACGAGGCGGATTGCCCAACTGAAGGACGGTATACAGGGCAGGTATACCGAATACGAAAACCGGGTTTTCGCAAAGTGCTACCAATAGATCGCAAGGTTTGCTAATAATTAGTATTGGAAGGCAGTGCGATCCGATCGTACCGTTAGTGCGAATTGGTGAAGCAGCTAGGAGGAATTATACTGGAAAGGCAGGTTGATTGTATTAACTTGCGCTCCCACGGATAATAAACTCAGCAGATTTTTGTGGTTGAGCCAGGGTATCGAGGAGCTGATAGCCCTTGGGGGCCCACAGTGATATTTCTGTATTAGGGATCCTCGCCAGGGGCGAGAAAAGCGAGTGAACGAGGCTAAAGGAAATACGTTCACCGAGTATTATAGATCTCTAGCGGTGAGTATAGCAACAGAGTTGAAATTATTAGGTGGAAAGAACAGAGCATTGTGGTGTGTCTGTGTTTCACATTTGGCCGGAAGGAACAGAGCATTGCGGTGTGTCTGTGTTCCGGGTAGAAGGTATATTGTTCAACATGGGTGCTAAGCATACGCTAGAGAAGGTCAGTGTACTGCCTAAGGAAGGCCCTATTGGTTCAGCGAAGTTTCTCATGTGTAAGAAATATGGTGCATACGCAACTGTGTATTGTGACACGTGGGTCAAGATGACCAAAGATTGTGATAGGCCTTTCCCAACAATAGGAAGTTTTAATACAGAGGTACTAAATACTGTAAAAGATAAAGTATGGTTGATTACCTCAACGAAAGTGAGGAATAAACATAATGATTGTTTAAAATTGTGGCAAATGGAAAGTAACACGTGGCAGAGCAGCGAATGCAAACCGGAAGTAGGCGTGAAGAAAAGCGCGCGCAAGGCGGATGTAACCGTTGCGAAGCGTGGCGAACTCAGCGCAAGCGCGCCCCCGCCACCTTATGTGGCGGGAGGGGTAAGTACAGCCGTTGTTAAAACTGAAAATAGAAAAATTGCTAAGTTGTATCCTGTTTTAAACCAGTTTAAATCAAATGTATCTGAAAGTGAAGATGAACCCACTGTGATTTCGGCCATTGCCCATGCCGTTAGTGTACTAGAGGCTCAGCGCAAGTATGAGAAAATGGCTGAGATAGGTGAGAGTAGCGTGATCACTAGGAGTGAAAGCGTTCTAAATCTAGGACCAGTAAATCCTGTAGTGTCTCCTGAAGTCAGTGTACCAGAGGGTGCGTTCCCGGTCCGCACAATATCAGTTCCCAATGGGAAACCGGATAAGGATGGTGTAGTTCCTTTAAGAAATGTTACAATGCATTGTCCCTGGACTAGATCAGAATTACGTTCCATTATGACTGAATTCCCAGATCCTAGAAAAGAGTTAGCTAAATGTCAGAAATTTAAGCTAAATGTCAGAAATTTAATAAAGATTTAGGAAATGCTCACGAACCAACCAGTAAGGATTGGCGGGTAGTGTTGAGGGCGTGTCTTCCTCCCAATACTAACATACAAAAATTTATTGAAGATTGTTTGTTGGAGGAAGATGAAACCTTGACTGATGAGATTAACCAACGGAATATAGAACAAATTGTCAAACACTTAGCCATCTGTTTTCCAGTAGTAGTAAATTGGAGTAAGATTTTCACCATTAAACAAAAGGATAGTGAAACTGCCTCAGATTACTTTGCAAGAGCTATAACAGCGATCGCACGATTTACTGGGATATCCAACATAAGTGAGGACCCACATCATAGAGAGGTAGCTGTAGGAGTACTGATGGATGGCCTTAGAGAAAATTTAAAGACGAGAGTACAAACCACATTACCTAATTGGAGAGGCGTCACGGTAGACTCTCTTAGGGAGTCTGCTGTGGAGCATGACAAAAACCTTTTTAGAAAAAGGGAGGAGAAAAGTGATAGGTTAATGATGGTAAGTATACAGGCTCTAGAAAAGGTGCATACATGACCACCAGCATACAACCCATATAACCGGAAACCTAAAGTGATCAGGTGTTTTAACTGTAACGAGGAAGGACATTACGCTAGAGAGTGTAAAAAGGAAAGACTCAATACACAGAGAGGTGGGTCACATAGATATCCTCCAAGGAGGGATTCACATAGACTAGAAGACTCACATCTACCCGCGCATATTACGGCAGCAAATGCTGCGCGGGAAATCAATAGTCAGCGCTAGGGGTCAGGTCATACCTGTAGTCTACAGCTAGTGAGGTTAACTGAGAGTCAGAGTAAAGAACCAACAATGATAGTTGACATAGCTGGCAGGAAACAAACTTTTCTTGTAGATACAGGGGCGGCCCGATCTGTGATAACCTCTCCTTTCAATCTACAGGTGACCAGCAAAACTATTCCAGCTATGGGGGTGACGGGAAAAGTGTTACATTATCCTCTAACTAAACCCACCGAAGTTACTATCGGGCCTCTGCATACTAAGCATTCGTTTCTCTTGGCTGCAGCGGCTCCTACTAACTTGCTAGGGAGAGACTTGTTATGTAAAATGGGATGTGTCATATACTGTACTTCAGATGGTGTGTTCCTAGATATACCCGAGAAGGTTGCACATGAGGTACAGGACATATTGGACACCCCTCAAAGGTTAATGTTACACTCTCCTGTTATAGAACAAAGTCCATCTCAAGTAAAGGGGATGTTGCTGGAAATACCAGGTTCCCTATGGACCAGAGATGGACAGGACACTGGACTGATGGCAAACGTAGCCCCTGTCATGGTCAATCTAAAAAGTGGTAGGATAGCTCCAAAAATCCCACAGTATCCATTAAAACCGGAGGTGGAACTAGGGGTATATCCTGTTATTGAGAGGCTGTTACAACAAGGGATTTTAATTCGTACAGCCAGTACAGCAAATAGTCCCATTTTCCCTGTGAAGAAGAGTGGGGGGAGGGGCTATAGATTAGTCCAGGACTTAAGGGGAATTAACAAAGTTGTTGAGAGCCAATTCCCCGTAGTGCCGAATCCAGCTGTCATCCTCATGCAGATTCCACCGTCTGCCAGTCATTTTACTGTCATTGATCTATGTTCTGCTTTCTTCTCAGTCCCTCTTCACCCTGACTGCCAATACCTTTTTACATTCTCCTACAGGGGAGTGCAATACACATGGACCAGACTACCCCAGGGGTTCATTGACAGCCCCAGTATTTTCTCCCAAGCCTTACATGACTGTTTGCAATCCTTTCAACCCCACAATGGGTCCGTTCTAATTCAATATGTGGACGATTTGTTGTTGTGCTCTGATTCTTTTATGTCATGTTTGCATGATACTAAATTGTTGTTGCTTCATCTTTCACAAACAGGGCACAAGGTGGCAAAGGATAAATTACAGCCATGTCAGACTAAGGTCAAATACTTAGGACACTGCCTCACTAAGGGGCTAAGACACTTGACAACCGACAGAATTGAGGCCATACAACACATGAACCTACCGCAGAGCCAGAAGCAGATTCGTACTTTCTTGGGGATGTGTGGATACTGTAGGTCCTGGATCCCAGGTTTTTCTATTCTGGCATTACCATTGCAGGAGCTAGTCTCTTCCTCAAAACCAGAGCGTGTTGTACACACAGAAGAGTCAGAGCAAGCGTTCTTTAACCTTAAAGATTGTCTGACAAGAGCACCTGCATTGGGAATACCTGATTATGAAAAGCCTTTTGAGCTATTTTGTACAGAAGCTTATGACTGTGCAGCAGGTGTCCTCGCACAGAAACATGGTGACGCTAGTAGACCGGTAGCATACTACAGTGCACAATTAGACAATGTGGCAAGGTCACTCCCAACATGTCTCAGAAGTGTAGCAGCAACGGCCCTTCTAGTAAGTAAGAGCGAGGATGTAGTATTAGGACATAATTCAACCATCTATACACCCCATGCTGTATCAGCTCTGTTAAATTCAGCCCTAACCAGACATGTTTCTTCAGCTAGATTCACAAAGTGGGAACTAGCCCTGATGGCACCCTCAAACATCACCATCAAACGATGTAGCACCCTAAATCCAGCTACATACCTTCCGTATGTGTCTCAAGAGACACAAAGGGTGGGAGGTGAGGAGACCCTGGTTGATGATGAGTTAGGCAAGAATACTGACATGCATGACTGTATGGAACACCTGAATCAGACCTTTACTGCAAGGCCCGACATACGTGACACCCCCTTAGAAAATGTAGATTTTACGTTTTATACAGACGGAAGTTGCCATAGACAGACAGAGAGAGGAGAGCTATGTACTGGTTACGCTGTTGTAGACGATCAGGATGTGGTAGAAGCTGAACCCCTTGGTCCACCTCACTCAGCCCAGGTGGCGGAACTAGTAGCACTAAAGAGAGCGTGTGAACTGGCAGAGGGTAAATCAGCCAATATATATACTGACTCTAGGTACGCCCATACCTTTGAAAAAGACCCAGTGTCATTGGGCAACAACAGGGCAGACGAAGCTGCTAAATGGGCAGCAGGGCAACCTATGACTGTATCGACCGAGACTATGATGGTTTTTCAGACATTAGACATGCAGAAATTAATTGAAATGCAAGATTTGTGTTCCCTGCAGGAGAAGGCGGTCTGGAAGGCGAAGGGATGTGGTCAAGAGTCCTCAGGACTCTGGAGGGATGGACAAGGTAAGCCTGTAGCTCCCTGAACATACTATCGAAGCCTGGCTGAAGCAGCACACGGCCTGACTCACCTGGGTAAAGAAGGTATGTGCAAACTGGTGAGAGCATACTGGTGTGCTCCCGGATTTTCCTCTCAAGCTGGTAAGAAAGCAATGTCATGTCTTACTTGTTTGAGGAAAAATTTTGGGAAAACTATTCCAACTGAGCCATCCCACATCCCTCCTACAGACGGACCTTTTCAGGTAATACAAATTGACTATATCCAATTACCACCGTGCAGGAATCTAAAGTATGTGTTAGTGTGTATTGATGTGTTTTCCGGTTGGGTAGAAGCATATCCGGCAGCCACTAATACTGCTGTGTTCACTGCAGAGGAAATCGTACAAGACTTTGTGTGTAGGTTCGGTATCCCTAGAATCATTGAAAGTGATAGGGGTACCCATTTTACTGGTGATGTCTTCCAAAATATGTGTAAACTCATGGGAATCAGTAGCAGACTTCACACCCCTTACCGACCACAAGCCAGTGGTAAGGTGGAGAGAGTAAATGGTACTATCAAGAACAAACTAGGTAAGATAATGGCTGAAACTGGGTTGGCATGGCCTGAGGCTTTGCCGTTGGTCCTCCACAGCATTTGAACCACTCCTAGACCTCCTCTTAATCTGTCCCCCTTTGAGATACTGTTCGGACGACAACCTCATTTGATCGTGAGTCCACAAGACGACTTAAAGTGTAATAATGAAGTGACTGTACAATATCTTATAAGAATGAGTAGTCAGCTGAAACAACAACAACAAAAACTAAAAATGCTGTCACCTGGTATGCCAGAAACGAACTATCATGATGTTGAACCTGGAGACTATGTTATGATCCGCAATTTCTTACGTTCAGGTTGTTTAACAGACCGTTGGGAAGGCCCGTACCAAGTGCTGCTGACCAGTACTTCATCACTGAAGGTTGCAGAGAGAGACACTTGGGTCCATTCCACCCACTGCAGGAGAGTCCATAATCCGGAGAAAGTGCAAGACAAGACTCAGACCGACGACATAGAACTGTCACTTGTGAACCTGTTCCGGGAGACCTAAAGCCTGCAGTTGAGACACCTGAACCAGAGACGTTGCCTCAGAACTATCTTTCCAGCGATGGAGTGGCAGTTTTTGTTTTTCTTTTGTTCCAGGATTTTCCTTGTTTTTACTTTTTCTAGGACATTCTATTTTTGTGAAGGAGAATGGAGGACGGAGGAGAGTTCTGGGAGTGATACGGATGAAATAGAGGCCGAAGAAAAGTTAATAGAATATCCTGAGCAGCCCATTATCAAACTTGGTCCAGGGGTTATGAAAAGGTCTGCTAGCTCAGGAACTCGGAGGCAGTGTGAGGGGCTATTGTCTGATGAGTATTGTATCTGCAAGTTCTGCAACTCCCTAGTTGAAGAGAGATGCATCCAACGATGCCAGTCCCCCAGTAATCTGAATATAGGTGGGCATCCTTTGGAGGATTATCACTCCCTGGTGGGTAAGGTGCTAAACCAAACCGAGTGTTGGGTGTGCTCTCACGTGCCTCAAGGGCAGCATAACATAGGACTAGTGCCATTCCCTCTAAACATATCCGAAGTACTCGAATTAAGGGCTGGGAGGCCCATAGAAGGGAGGTACAATAACACTAGGTCCCCTAGTCTGACGCTTCGACAATACTCCATAGGCAGATCTTTGCTGTGCCTAAACATATCTCACGCAAAGCGCCTGGAGAATTGGGAGGCTGACCTATCAGATCAGACAATGGCTCGCCACACTCATTTTATAGAGAGACTCACAAGGTCACTACTAGGCAGGAATATTGATGGAAGTCACAAGTTAGGGCGTATAACCAAACATAAGAAGGTATCCATTGGAAAGGTCTCTACAGATAAATGTGAAAATGTCATTAATGCCGACACATGTCTAGAGCAGATGGAGACACTGGGTAGTTTTATCAAAACTCTGTGTGACATAATTCATGGGCATACCGTCCCTTATGTTCTCCCTGAGGATGTGTACTTTGTTTGTGGAAGAAAAGCTTATTCCTGGATGACTCCGAGTTCCAAAGGTTTGTGTTTCTTAGCTAAACTGGTTCCTGAAATCATGACTATTACTCATGAAGAAATGGTTGATATTCACAAGACTACATCACCACCATACATATACACACAGTATGAACACCGTGGCAAAAGAAATATGATTCCTGGTGAGGAACCCATAGCTACAAAATTGATTAGCGAAACTACTGGTTTCCAAGTTATGGTTGCTCTAGATCTCACCAGGACCGCTCGGGGAACATTAAACTTTAAATATATCCAAGACCTAGCTAAATTAATAGATAATATCACCGAGATGTATGATGACACTTTCAGGTATACTGGAAGGGAGCTACAAGCGTACAAAAAGGAGTTGGTGCAACATAGACTGGTACTAAATTATCTCACCTCTATTACTGGTGGGTACTGTGTGACACTGGCCACCCAGTTCGGTGTCAAATGTTGCACGTACATTACTAATAATACTGATGACCCTAAAGAGGTTATAGACCGGAAGATGGATGAAATTTTGCAGCTGAAATGGGAATTTCGAAAGAGCCATAATTCTTCGTTATATGAGGTCGGGGAAAAGGTGGCGGGTTGGTTCTCATGGTTGAACCCAGCAAAATGGTTCTCCGGTCTGGGGGAGTGGGTACAGGAAATGATTGCGAGTGTAGGTAAGCTCCTTCTCCTTATACTGGGTGTCATCTTAGCAATTGGTTTAGTTGTCAAATGTGTTCCTACTGTGTTGAAGTGTGGAAAACGGTCTCAGGGGAGTAACACTGAGAAAGAGACTGAAAGGGTGGTACCAGATACTGAGATCATGGTCTGTGAAGAAGTATTGTATAATCCTGAACTTGAAACGGTGATTGGGTGATAGTTTATTACACTATCAAAGGGTGGAACTGTCGAAGTCAGCAAATTGGATAAAGTCATTTCAATTAAAGTCTAGCAAACCTGGTTGTCTTTGTCTGAAAAGATGCGTACGGTACGCTATGACGTACAAGGGCACGCTACGGCGTGAAAGGGCGTACGCATCCACTGCACGTGGCAGCAACAGTAATTGGTCTTTTACCATACATTCGCACAAACACGCATACTTATAAAATAGTACACATTAATGGTAGTTGCAACACATAGTCAGTTATGTCGAAATATAGTAGTATTTATATGTTACATCAGAGTTACATGCATATTAGTGAAATACACGGAACGGGTTAAAGGAATAACCTCATGAGTGGTATCATAATGAACCTTGTTACATATTCTACTGTTTGGTTCACTCTGCGAGGGAATCGCAGAGTGCATACGCAAGTTATGAATGATAGGGAATTATGAACTACTTAAGACTAAGGAATCCTGGCGGGAAGAGCAGAGCATACCCCCTGCAGAGATGACCCCCTCCTTTGGATTCCTTAGGATGAACCAGCCAATGATTGACGACCCCTTGGACATTCCTGAGACCTGGACCAATAGATGCAAGCTATACCATCTTCATTGTATTACTGTATTTGATTGTGTGTATATAAGCAGCAGCTTGTGATCCAGAGTGCAGACTTCTTGTCCCCAGACTTCAGGATTGAATGACTGCACTGGATCCAGAGCGCCTGCGATAAGTAACGGCTGTATTTACTATTACTTCGCTTGAGCATATTTTTCCACTTATTGCGAATAAATCTTTGTGCTTTGGAAACACAAATCGAGGTTCGACAATCGTTATTGGTTAGCGACAAAACGCACATAACAATTGGATACTAGAATATATTTTATTCTGGATAGCAATCTGTATACCTCAGAGTGAAACGTATAATAGCTATCAGATCGATTCAACAACGGCCAGGAGTCAGTATGTTGATAGCTAGATATCAATACATGAATTTTTCTACACAAAAAAGACTGCTGTCCAAACTATGGTGGAGATTTGTCTATTAATGGGTCATATGTCATGGTGAAATCTTCACTAAGTATGAGATACTGTGTATCCCTTTGGGACAGAATTTGGCAAACACCCCTATAAAAGTAATGAGAAGCATTATTAGGAGGGTGTATCTCATATATACAATTCAAAATCATTATACCAAAGAGAATGAAGTAACCTCTCAGATCAAGAAATTTGTCCAGGATAATATATTTTGGGTTGCGACTCAGAAGTATCACCACACTCCGTGACTTTCTAATGTTAAGCAGCTGACACACTCATTAATCCATTTGACCCTGAGAGTGTAGTCCAGCCATCCAGTGGGTTTCCTGAGTAAAAATTAAATCTTTTGATAGGTGTACTTCACCCATGTTTCAAAAGGTAATTTTTAACGTACAGGGTATTGTGGGTATGGTCGGTGTTTGTGTTAGATTGGATGTTAAATTGCATGGTCAACCTAACCCATCAACCGGAAAAATTATGTGAGTGGTCTTACTTTGAAAGTGTATAGCTCTTCCATCCCAGCCATCAAAGGACTGCAACATTTCTAGATATTTACCCTGCTGCTGGACGAAGGAAAAACCCTGCACTTTTTCTGGCCTGTCTGGAATCCAAGGACTGTTCCGTATTTATTTGTTGTTCTGTTAATAACACTGGGAGGTTTTTGGTTGTGATTTGGTGTGTGGTGAATACTTGGGGTGTTGATTTAAAGCATAGATCTTTTTGAGGCTATTGTTTACATTGCATGTTCATCGTTTGTAATAATGGTACAGTTGTATCCTTCCTATCTGTCTTTGTCTGTGTGATCCTAAACCCAGAGATATCAGGACTTTCCTTTTGGTGGCCATCCTAACATCCTGGTATCATCACAAGTACAATGCTTTATTTCCTGCAGAAAATTATCTTTGAATCCATAGTGTGTTAATGGTTGTTTTGTGAATGGCCAAGCGACCCAAGTTGAAGGCATGCAAGCGCCAGGGAAGGTATTTTATTTTTATTGATGCTGTGCATTATGTCAAGTTGTTCTTTGCGTGTTGTCTAGCACTGTCTGAATGAGACAAAGTCCACCTGGTCAGAATGTATGAGGGAAGGTAGGAGTGCATTAAGCACAGTGTTAAGAGGCATATTGGTTTGCACATTGGCTTAGTGTTTAGCTCTTCTGCCTCACAGAACTGGGGTTATGAGTTCAATTCCTGACCATGGCCTTATCCGTTTCCTCCGGTTGTTCCGGTTTACTCACACACTCCAAAAACATACTAGTAGATTAATTGGCTGCTATCAATTTGACCTTAGTCTCTCACTGTCTTTGTGTGTGTATTTTAAGAAATTTAGACTTTAAGCTCCAATGGGGCAGGAACTGATGTGAATGAATACAGCTCTGCGGAATTAGTGGCGCTATATATATAGATGATGATTGTAAAGCAATGGGCATGGTGTATGGTGTTACAACGCTTTAATCTAATTCATACCTGAACAGCACTTTTAAGCCATGGTGTTAGCAAGGAAGTATCAGTGATGGAACCATAGCATCTCCGCAGTGTCGGACTGGGGCATGAAGGGCCCACAGGAGACTGCAACGCTAGGGGCCCACCAGAGGGGGTGTGGCCAGCCATCATAAAGGCGAGACCAGACACTAAAGGGAGAGTGGTCAGCCCACGAAGGACAGCTAGCACCATAGTGTAGTATATAAAGAATGTAGTGTGCTCATCCTTCTCTTTTAAAATGACAGGCTGACTGCGCACTTAGTTACTAACCTGCTCATGCTCCTCTGGGCGGTTGGGTATCCGGAACTGCTACTCTCATCTGCCCTGCTCAAAGTGAAAAACACACTACCGCGTAGGTTCAGAGAGCCCAGACGCGACTCTCTGCACCTGTGTGGTAGTGTGTTTAACGGGAGTGTTTGGCAAAAATGGGGGGGGGGGGGTTGGGAGGAATTGCGCTCTACCCCTACTGTTGCAAGAGCAGCATTAACACAGGTTGTCCCTCTCTTTGAACTAATAATATACTGAAAGTTAAGCGCTCATTGACTTATGTATTATTCCAAGTGTAATGCTAATAACAAAATTTGTATTCTTTTATCTTGAATACAATTCGTATTTTTCTATATCTTGTATTAGGCTGTGAGCAAGAGGCTCAGTTCAATTAGTGGGATAACATTTAATGTTAGTTTTATCACAATTTATTGAATCCTGGTTAAAATACATAAAAATACATTAATATAGACAAATAAAATACTCCAATTAAACCACAGTATTATGAGGCATTGATTTCTATATACATACATATGGTATGGCATCAATTGAACATACATAAAAAATCAGACAACCCTAGGTATATAGACCTGGACTAGTCTAGCTACTGGGAGGCAAATGGCAGTGGGTATAAATGCTGCATTGATCCAGATATAACACAGTCACTGATATCTCAATAAAATAATGTTCATAGCATACAAGTCCAGTAGATGGGAATTGGTATTTCTTTAAGTCTCTGCTAGTGCAATATAAATATTCAGATCACTGTCCACATATATCACATGGTTATTGCTGCAATGCTTTCAAATTTAGCTTTGTTTACTTGCAGTTTCGATGTATAAAGAGATGGTGGCCGGGTACCCAGTGTGCTGAAATCAGAGGATGTTTCTCGTGGTCGCTGCTTGTTACTGTTGGAGAGGAAGGTGCCTGCGTGGTACGCATCTGTCCCTTCCTGTTTTCGCGTATGTCCAAAAGATGAATTGTATGCAAGTCGGGAGTCAGCTGTTTTCTTAGCTCCTCCCTAACAATGGAGGGGGCGTGGCTATAATGTGGCGGGGCCTATCGGTGGATAGTCCTGCTGTCCTGCAGGCCAGTCCGAGCCTGCATCTCCGTGGAAAAGTACTTCTGGGGTTAAAATCCACCTCCACAGGGAACACTCAGGAGTTGAGTGAATTAAGCTACCATTGTTATTTCTGTTTGCTCCCTATTGTCCACTAGTAAGCTCTACAGACAGCCAGGAGCCGGACCCAGCAGGGGTCACATGAGGGAAGACACAGGTAGGGGAGGGGGCTGGATAGTGTGAAAAGCCCACCAATCGAGACCTTTTGCAACTCCCCTGGGCAGGCAGTTCCTAAGGTGGGATTATCAGGTGATAAAAGAGGCTACCCTGGGAGCTGGACATGTATGTGACTGACTCTGGCCAAGAAGTGATTCTCTGCCTGAGATGTGCTGTGGAACCTATCTCACTGGATTTATTTGAACTGATTTCCTCACTTGTTGGACCTGCTATTGTTAAGGGGACTCTGATGTACCTATCCCACTGGATTTATTTGAACTGATTTCCTCACTTGTTGGACCTGCTATCAGTAAAGGGCCATGCTGTATTTAATCCTGTTCTGCAGAATAAATCATCCTTCAATTTTTCCTCCAATACCGTGTCTGAGTGATTTGGGAACCACGTATATTCACAATGATCTTCCCAAGTTTGTTGGATGTATTTATTTTTGTTTCTTTGTTGAAGGTTAGGCAGTCATGGATTCTATTGAACATCTCGCCATTGGCTGTATTAAAATTTTCTGTTGTATAATGATTTATCATAAATCCTTTTTTTTTCAAACTCAGTAACCTTTTTCTATTTTTCCAGTAAAAACAAACATGGCTAGCTATGGGTTTCAGGCAAGCCAGGCACTTCTTAAATAATGTTTGTTGCAACAAGAAACAAAAACAGAAACAGAAATCAAGGGAAAACAGAGATTACACAAATGTTAATCATGAGTAGTATATGTTTGTAATATGCACCCTATAACTTCTACAATGGTAAACAAACCCAACTGTGATCATTGATGTAAAAATCTAGGTAAACTGAAAAAAAAAAACCTAAAAAAAGCTGAGGTTAAGCAAGTGCTAAACATAAATAGCATATGTCAGTAATCTACAATGATAAGTACTCGCACGCCACAGAGAACTCTTTTGTCTTTTGGATCAACGACACAGAGGAGTCCCGGAAAATCAGGATTTTGTCCCCATCTACAATAAGCTGTATCATCCTTTTATATGCTCTTAGTATTTCTTTAATAAAGAAATTCAGGCAATCGCTGCCCGAGTCCTGGCATTTACACTGTCCCTCTCCTCCCGGACTCCCGAAAGAGTAGGCATTCTCCCGGGTATTGGTGAAGGTGAGGCTTAATGACACGATGTGTCATTAACCCCCGCCTCTGCTATTCAATGCTGGGAATTTCAGCATTTCATAGCAGGGGGCGGGGCCATGCCCCCTCCTGCACTTGTCACCTGACCTTTACTTGTAGATCTTCCAAAGAGGATGTTTTAAAAGTAGGCAAAAATTAAGTAAAGTCAAAAGAGGCCTGTAGTAATTCTAATTTCTGATCTATGAATGGCCTTACAATAGACAAAATCTCTCTTACTGTTTCATAGATCAGGAAGCAAGATTTATCAATAAGAGAGCTTTTTTTAACTATAACCCAAAGTTAGCTAACCTGTCATTTAACACAATTCCATTTTCCTTTGTCAGATTTTACATAATATAAAACATTTACATAATAAAGAGATAGCAATGTCTAACAATAAAGCAGACAAAAAATAACAGTATACTAATAACACTATTTTGGTAGAGATTTAACAATCAATATTGAAATAGTACATATGAATGCAAGATAGGATGTACCCAAGAAAAAAAGATAAGAGAAAAGTGAACAAATATCACACGGCAGCTTCAAAACTTCTGCAAAGTCCTTGCACTCATTAAAAATTCAGGGATGCTATTTAGCAATACAATTTGCACCGTCCAATACTCAGCAGTGTAAAATTTCATATATGAAAGATTATAATAACAGTGAAAGTCTCAGAGCCTCCACTAGATGGCCCAGTGGTTTGTAAAACAAATATATGTTTATACGGTAAAAAAATGAATGTAAAATGAAATAATGTTGCAGATCTTTTCATGTGGAATGATCTGTGTAGAATGATGTTTCCTACGTAACTTGTCCACAAGTTGTTTTTCTCTAGCTTTGCCCCAGTAGATATAGGAAAAAGTTATTGCAATAGGACAACGTTGCAGACCCTTGGATGTTATATGATCCATATAGTAAGTCTTACATCTAATAATGTAGTCACCAAATGTCGTTTATGATCATAATGTCTTCTGTTGTCAGCTTGTTTAGTGTCACCTTGCAGTTACAGATCTTTTGCTGGTGCAGTGTATGAGGATTATTTATGAAGCCCTAAAACATGAGGAAACTGCTTTTTTTCTGCATGGTTCAGGCATTTTTTCAGTATAATATCATTTAAGAAAAGCCTATAGCAGCAAATCACCTTATCAAACCGCAATCCCCATAATAGTCAATGGGGACTGCAGTCTGGGTAATTTTACCAAGTTGTTCACAGTGGCTAATGACATATGAAGATAGCGTTAGCCATTGAATCCTATGGGGAAAGCATTGCGGTAGAGGGATCTATTGGATGCACTTTTCCTAGGATAATTTAATAAATAGTTATGAAAAATCATCTGTCAACACTTACAAACATCCTTTAAATTTAATTGGCAACATCGCAAAATCAAATATTTAGGCATTAACCTAACAAAAGAATATAACACATTGTTCGCAAATAATTTCCCTCCCTTATTAGCTATCCTGAAATGGGATCTGACCTCCTGGAATTCACACTTTATCTCCTGGATGGGCAGAGTAGAGGCAGTGAAAATTAATATATTCTCTAGACTGCTCTATCTATTTCAAACACTACTGGTTTGGGTTCCTTCCTCCTATATCAAGAAATTACAATCTAGTATATCTAGTATCGTTTCATCTGGTCAGGTCAACGCCCGAGAGTTAAACAGAAAGTACTCTTCCAACATTCTAAAAATGGAGGCTTGGGTCTCCCTTGTTTTCATAAATATTACTTATCTACCTACCTCACGCAAGCAGTGCTGGCACATGCCAACCCATATACTAGGCTATGGGCGAATGTAGAAGCTGACTTATTACAAATTATATGCCCTTAGGCCCTCTTTTGGTTAGATCACAAAGCTCTAACCCCTCTACACCATCTTCCTCCCACAGTTCACTTCTCCCTTTCAAATTGGATATATTGTACTCGTACCTTTAAGTTGATAGAGAATCCAAGACGAATGGTTCCCTTGTGGCATAACCCATCATTCCCCCATGGTCCCATGGTACCAATCCCAAGACATTCCCAGATTGAACAAAACATAATTAAATTTTTTTACCAGATATTGTCGCAACGCGATTTTTCCCATTGAGAGTTCACAGGTGATCCCGGAGTTCACTGAACTCCGGGAACGAATGCACCTTCCCACCACTTCCGTCTATCAATATCTTCACCTCTGTCACATCTTTAATTGCCAGATTGACCCGCGAACTCCCAGTTGCCCCTCCCATTTGGAAACTTTCTGTCCTAACAGGTCCTCCTCTAATGGACTTATTTCCACCTTTTACTCTATACTAATGCAATACAATCTCCCCTCTAAAGAACTTCATGAATTGCGTTGGGAAGAGGACATGGGAAGTCTCTTGAACTGGAAGAGTGGGCTTCCATCCATGAAGCTGTTGCCAAATCCTCTGTATGCACTCGTATCAAGGAGAATTTGTATAAAGTTCTCTTTTGTTGGTACCTGGTCCCTTCCAGATTGAATGCAATGTTTCCCAAATCGTCAGACCATTGCTGGCGGAACTGTGGTAAATGAGGTATCCTGTCTTTTAAAAATACCACCCGGAATAGGGAAAAGACTGATTCAGTCTCAACATGGTTACCGCAACTGCCGAGCGGGATCTATAGGTGTGCCAAAACTAATTGTATTACATGTACAACATGGCGTGAAAGAAGTTACATCTTCAAATACACAAGATAAGTTTAAGGTGTTGGGTTTCATAAATTGTAACACAGAATTTGCGATTTATTTGTTGCAATGTAGCTGTAATTTGCAATATGTTGGGAGGACAACAAGACCTCTCAAAAGATGAATTGTTGAACATATATGAAATATTGTGAACAAATATATGAACCATAGTGTCTCACGTCATTTTGCAATGGTTCATAATGGTAATCCTTCTTGTCTTACTGTGTATGGAATGGAACATGTTAAACTGACGGAGAGAGGAGGAGATAGATATAACAAGTTGTGCAAAAAAGAAGTAGTATGGATGCATCCAGAAGGTTAAAATGAATCCATGGAATTGAACTGTATACTTAAAGATTTTGGAGACACACATGTGTATGTTTGAATCTTAATATCTAGTGTGTCTTCATATTTACTTTTTGTTTTTTCCACTTTCTTTATTACTTTCTATTTTTATAGTAATATTTATTTTTTTATTTATTTTTATTTTTACATCTTTTTTTTATTTCTATCAATATTTTCTTTATTTTCATTTTAATTTATTTTTATTTTCATTTTTATATCTATTTTTATTATTTATTTTTAATTTTTAATTTTATTTTTCTTATTTTTCTGTATTTTCATTTATATATATTTTTTTATTTTCTTCTTTTTTCTTATTTTTTTATATATTTTTACATATAGTGTATTACGGTATATTTAACTATGGTACTATTGATATATGGGATGTATTTATTCAGCCTCGGACTGGCCTGCCGGCCAGCCGGGCTGTAGACCGGTAGGCCCGGCCGTGATTAAGCCCCGCCCCCTCCAACATTGGGGCGGAGCTTGCAGGGAGCACCTTGTAGACGGTCGTCTGCGGCGGCAGTGTAAGAAACACACTACCGCGCAGGCGCAGAGAGCCGTGCCTTGGCTCTCTGTGCCTGCGCGGTAGTGTTTTGTGAACTTCAGCAGGGGAGGAGGATGGAGTTTCTACCGCGGCTGTCTTCTTGTCACTAGCCGCGCCGCCCAGAGGAGCAGGATGCCGGAGCTTTTCAAGGTAAGGTAAGTGGCAAAACGAGGGGTTACTCTTACTACTCGTTTCCCACAGTGAATGAGGGATACTTTTCACCTCTTTTTTTGCCCCCTCTTTGTACTGCAGGTACTGTTAAAATGCACACAGATAGCTGACTAGCATTCACCATAAGTGTGTACAATGCTCTGGATCTTAGGAAAAAGCTATAAAGGGTTAAGTAAAATCAGCAGTGATTAGACACCTTTGTTGACATTTATTGTGGGAGTCTATTACATTCAGAATTTATGGAGCAACAACCAATGTGAGGTCCAGAAGTAATGCGTAGCACCTCACTCCCTGCCAATCGAGGAGCCAGAATTGGGAGTGCCCAACCTGTACCCAGAAGCCTCCACAGGAGGGGGACCCAGGTTAACCAGACTCATGCTGTACCAACAAGATGCAGAGGCTGCAAGGACCAGATATCTTTTTCCTCATTGCCTGTGAGCCTTGTATAAGCGTGTGCCCCAAAAACAGGCTGTCATTGGAGCAGGACTGCCTTGCTGGCTGTAAGAGGGGGAGAATGCTAGTTACCACAGGACTGTGCCCAGGGGTTGGCTAAAGAGAGACTGATAATTATAACGTATTCAGTTGTTATGGTATAATTGTTTAACCTTTTAATAAAAAGTACTATAGCTCCGTTGTGTTAAATAAACTTAAGTTTTCATTATTCCGATGTTTGCCTGGATGTGAAAATACCAGTGTACACAATTAATGAAAAACTTTTGTTTTATACATCACGGAAACATTATCATTGTAAAATTCTGTAGATGGTTTAGCCAAACGGTATTGTCACAAGGCTTAGCAAGAGAGTTCCCCTGCTTTGGTTCTATACACTGTTAAAAACACCACAACTCCTGGGAAACAATAAAGAATATATATATATATATATATATATATATATATATAGTGTGAATTGAGAGTACTATAGCTGCACAGAGAACACTAAATGCTGAGTTGGTTTGGGTCTATAGTTGAATGTGGGGCTGAGTGTGGGGAGGGGGGCTATCTATTAAATGTGAATATTAATTATTTAATGCTAGCAATGGTAGTGGGAAATGGCTGTATTAAACGTAAATGCTATTGATTTATTGCTGGGGCCGTTTGGAGGGAGGGTAATAGGTTTATTTATTAAATGGGAATACTATTAATTTAATGTTGGGGTTGGTTGGACGGAAATAGATCTATTTATCAAATGTGAGTGCTATTACTTTAATGTTGAGGCTGGAGAGAGGCCTAATTATTAAATGTGGGTGCTGTTGATTTAATGGCAGGGATGGTTGGCGTTTCTAAATGTACCCATTATTTTTTCCAAATAGGGCCCTCAACATTCCAGGATGCAGACAAGCCGCAACTAAAGAAACCAGCAGCCACAGGTGGTAAAAGTGACAACAACAGGTAGGACAGTATGTCAAATGTTCTGAGTCTAGTGTAGGCTTGGCTAACCTGTGGTACTCCAGGTGTTGTGAAACTACAAGTCCCAGCATACCCTTCAGCAATAAGCTGCTATATATTGGCAAAGCATGCTGGGACATGTAGTTTCACAACACCTGGAGTGCCACAGGTTAGCCAAACCTGGTCTAGTGGGACAATCCTGATTTTTGGTGACTGTTCTGCCCAATCTAAGAGGCAGGTCAAGACTGTGTATTCTTTATACACACACTGCATTCTTTATATACTACACTAAGGTGCTAGCTGTCCTTTGTGGGCTGACCACTCCCCCTCTAGTGTCTGGTCCCGCCTCTATGATGGCTGACCACACCACCTCTGGTGGGCCCCTAGTGTTGCATTCCGGGTGGGCCCTTCATGCCCCAGTCCGACACTGTATTTATTCATGGTTATGTTATAGGTTGGATATATGTCAAATTCTCTTCTTATTTGTAATGCTGCAGGGTCTGCTTTTCAGCAGGATTTACCTCCATTATACTTACACACAAAAAGAGACTATTTTCTTCTTTTGATGTGTGGATGAGGTCACGAATCACCAGTTGTTTTAATTAAAATTAGACAATTAGAGATTTACTTGGTAATTGATTATTCAAGTGTATATAAGGCTCCCATGAGCCCTGTGTAAAAACATCACTTCCCTCTGAAGTTACTTGTGTAATGAAACGCGTAAGGGATTCTACAAGAACTACATAGAAGCAGCCTAATATTTTTACAGATTCCATATCATCAGTTCTATCCACGGGACTTGTATCATGTATGCTTAACATTTGGAGTCTATTTCTTCTGTTAATAGCCGCACGAGTTGGCTTTATAGCAGACATCTGCAACTGGATTAAGAGGTTGCTCCCCTTCCACAGTAAGAGGCTCATCAGGTCTGTATGAATCATCATCTCAGCGACAGCACAGCCGCGGAAGCCAGTTCAGTGTTATACCCACTTCATCGGGTTACAGATAGTGGCATCTCAACGGGTTTGCTCTGTAGATTACAGCTAAAGAGTGCCTTATCATTGGGAGGCCAAGGTGTCTCGAGACTGGAACATTCGAGTATATCTATACAGTCAACAGACAGAGGTAGCATCTTTTTGGAGCTATATGATGTGAGCTTAAATATATACCTCTATTACTGCTTTATACAATAATAAGGAGAACAGATTAAATTTCAAGTTTACGATTTATAGCCACTGACGTGGACACTGCTGATTGCAATAACATATTGAGGACATTGCGGACAAGATCGGATTTTTATTTGTTAATATTTTTTTTAGTGACTAAATTACATCTTATATAGACTTTTCAGCTTTTTTGATTGGCCAATCTGATTATTTTTAATATACATATGGTCACATATTTATCGAGCTCTATTAGCGCTAAGAGCTGATCTTTGCATACACAGATGTTTTATACACTTTCCGATCGGAGTGTATTGTGATCCATTGCATTTAGGTGGACACATATACACGAGTATACTTTTGATATTGTCTTGGATGATGTTTTACTGGCATTTCCATGTGCTAATTGTTTTTATTATGGTATAATGACATAAATAAATGTATTATTTTTTATGGTGATTTGTGACTATGTTTAATGATTTATTTCTCTTTTATTAGCCGGCTGGGTTTTTAGTGCTGCAATTTGTTTTTAGTATATCACCCTGTCTTATGTTTGGTGGAGTTGCCCTAAAATTGAGCCCTTTTGGCGAGAAGTATTAGAACTTATTAATAGGATCACACATTTGTCAGTTCCTTTTCATCTCTCCTTCTGCCTTGTTTACCATGAGGAGTCCACAGACTAGTATGGAAACTTCCTGGCCATATTCTAACTGCATAGATAACTGAGGATAGAGAGAAGATTGGTTGCTAGGATGCACTAAACACTCCACTTATTTATAAGTAGTAGGGGTAAATCTGTGGCCAAAGTAATAAAACTTAACTTTTATTATATATAATATTTTTAAAAATAGTGGGACATATTTAATAAAGCACGATAGTGCTTTTAACGGATAATTAAGGTCCCACAGTGTCCTCCGCAAATTTATTAAGGGGGCATCGCAGAAGATATCATGGATATCTGCTGCTTTGCACTCCTCTTCGTTTTTGGGAGCAGTCACCATTCAACAGAATGGTGACTGCTCCTGGCCGCAATCTAACAAGTCCCGAAAAAACATTTTTTTCGGGAACTTGTCATGTTAATGTACGCCAGCTGCAGCTGGCGTACATGAGGAAATCTAATGTTGTCAGCTCTGCTCCGGAGAGCAGAGCTGTACAGCGCATGTGTGGAGGGATCACATGATCCCTCTCTGTCACTCACAGCTCTCTCTCTGCAACTATCATTGCAGAGACAGAGAGGGGATCTGTGTGCGCATGCGCAATTGAAGAGTAAGGAGAAGACCCGAAGACAACGCTTCCGAAGAGACAGGTAAGTATGATTTTTTTTTTCACAGAAACAGCAGATTATCGGGACTGCTGTTTCTGTACTCCGGTTTTGATAAATTTGAGAAATGAATCAATACTTATCCATCCGATAAGGATTGATAACCATTTCTCTATTTCAACGTTAAATGATAAATGTGCCCCAGTGTCGAATAAAAACAGCGAAATATATAACAGAAATAAAAAATGAAAAGTAGATTGTAGATAAAAACTGGTCACTTCTGAAAAAGTCTCAACCATTGACGATTGGGAAAAATTATTCAGTTTTAGAGTATAATCACTGTTAGTATACCCTCATATCAATGTATAGGCTGTACTAACTTCAAACAACCTCCGTATAAATTGTATAGTACTACACGGAGAGAAGGTTCTCACACAATACTTCTGGCAGCTCTGCTATAAAATGGTTATATATTGGTAAACATATTATAAGAGGTACTAGCGCTCAGATATTGCTGTGAGCACTGTTACTAGTTATCAAATGTGGCAGATCGTGTCAGTGAGAAGTTGTATAATAGCGGGGAAGCATGGGTCTACAACAATATAATAAATGATGTGCCCTAAAGTTAGTATAAGCAATTCCAGGGTTCCAAATTTATTGTTATTTAGACTGATTCAAAACGGGTGTCACGGGAGGTATCGCACCCGACATCCGTATAGAGCAGTGTATGTTTCCCCTTACATAGGGAAATCACATCATATTTGGGCCAAACACTATTAACACACACTAGATATTTTCCTCCTTTATTATGTAGCCGAAAATATGTGTGTAGACGGATCCTAGATCAAGTATTACGGGAATTGTATGGTCCAATTCTCGTATAGAATAGTATCTAGGTCTGATACAAATGATAGATCATGTTGTGTTAATGCCGTTTTGTATAATAGCTAATTAACCAGCTAGATGCTTTCTATGGAACTAACAGTTTAACCATTCCCTAGAATAGGCTAGGATCGTATCAGCGTGGTATTTGGTCCTCCTGTAGCGTCCCACTGATGGGCCTGAGAAGTTACAGAAAGCCCCACAGTTATAGTTCTAAAGTGTGTTTGGCTAATATTCCCTCTGTTTAAAATTTTGCTATTCAATGGTTGAGAAAAGGACTGCCTAAATTGTAACGGACAAGGATTAAAGACAGAAGTGACCAGCGAAATCGACGTGCGTTTCGCTGGTAGTGTGCTTGTTCACGGCAAACCCGTCATGTAAGTGAGCAGGGTTTTTAAACTTGCAACAGCCAATCGGCACGAGATGTACTAAGTTCATGGAGTAAGTAGTTAATTAAGGATTGCGTTGTAACTATCTTATGTATGTTAGCATGCAAATTTATGCAAGAATTAATGAATTCCGTTGTATATCATGAAGAAGAGTTACTCCATTTGGGGGTGTAAATGTTATGTAAAATATATAGATACTAAGGAGAATGAGCAATATAAATAGCAATGACGGCAAGAAGCAAATTAGAGTAGAAGGACTATGGTTTATAATAGCTAGTTATTGCATTCTGTATAAATATAATATAACCTCAAGTGAAATAATAAACAATTAACATTAAAGTGCTCAAACTAAAGACCATTATATATTGTGTTAGGAAATATTATAATAATAAAGTATTATTATGAAAGTGCTAAAAAATGTAAGAGAGCTATTTTGGGTCAAAATTTTAAGTTAAATTATGTCTTACTCATTGTGTCATAAAATTAAATGATAAATATTGAGTTTTAGTAAATATTCTGTTATGATCAAGTGCTGCAATCTATATTGTGCATATTCATTGTATAAATTTATTTATATTCTATTGTGCTCAAGTGCATAATCTATGTTATACATAGTATATTATTCTTATTAGTGTCACCTCAATCATATCATAAAATCTATTAATTGTTGAATTATATTTTTTGACCAAATTATTAATTATTATTTAAATCCATTTAATGTTGCTAAATAGATTGATTCTTTATGTATTTTTATGTTTTTTATTAGCGGTTTTTTTAAATTATTTCTTATTTATTTTATTTTACCCATTCCTCTTTTTTTATATATAATGATATCTATTTTGCATTATTTGTTTGTTTTTGCTCTTTTTATTGTTATATTAATTTCCCAATATTTTTCTCTTTTTTTAGTGTCCCCATTCAGGAACCACAGGGATTGATCTCATCAGATCACCCAAAAGCATAGACTCACCACACCTCCAATGGGTATGTAACTTCATATTTTTATGATATCTATTTTTTATTTTATTATAAATTTTTAAGTATCATTTGTAATACAATTATATATGTTTATTTTGTGTGGAAAAAACTGTTCAATTTCATGAATTGATTGATGGTATTTATACTTTAAAGGAAT
Source organism: Mixophyes fleayi (assembly GCF_038048845.1). Lineage (NCBI taxonomy): Eukaryota > Metazoa > Chordata > Amphibia > Anura > Limnodynastidae > Mixophyes > Mixophyes fleayi. The sequence goes on from NC_134409.1 coordinate 78,571,228, forward strand.
ACAGTATAATTAATGTTCTCTTTGAGACCTACTGGTTGCATGGAGTTCATGAGGAAGATCATTTTTGCCTCTTTTTTAAGTAATTATTTTGTGAGGTCTCCTCCTCTAATTCCTAATTTTACTTGTTCCATGCCAAATGCTGTCAAATAGTCAGGGTTGCTTTGATGTTTCTTTTGAAAATGTCTTGCTACTGTTGTAAGTTTTTTAATTTTCCTAGCATCTTGATCAGCATTCCTGATATTCCCTATGTGTTTCAGTAGTCTCTGTTTCAAGGGTCTACTAGTCATTCCTACATAATGAATGTTGCAAGTGCATGTTAGACAGTAGATCACTCCTTTGGTCTCACAGTTTATAAAGGATTTGATATCATGATTTTTGCCATATCTATCTACAAAATGTTTTGTTTTTTTGACAAATTTGCATGCTTTGCAACGTCCACAGGTGTAACAATCTGTTATTTTGTTAGTAATTAACAAAATTTCAAAATGACTTCTGACTAAAAGATCTCTTAGGTTTTTAGATCTCCTCCAGCTTGTTTGGATTTTGTCACCTATAGCTTCTGATATATCAGGATCTAATTTAAGTATAGGACTCTGTTTTTGGAGTATACCCTGCATGGTTTTCCATTGATTATTAAATTGGCTGATGAATCTTATCTGGTCATTCGAAGTTTCAGTTTTTCTCATGGGAAAAATTAGTCAATCTCTATTGGTCTCCTTAACTGAGTTATAAGATTTTTTGAGGATTTGATTGCTATAACCTCTTCTTTGCAATCTCCTTTTAAGTTCTTTGGCTCATTGTTCAAAAACATGAGTTTGACTGCAGTTGCGTTTGGTTCGTAGATATTCTCCCTTAGGAATGCCTTTAATCATCGATGGTAGATGTGAACTAGTAGCATGAAGGAGACTATTTGTAGCAGTGCTTTTTCTGAATATATCGGTCGAGAGTTCTCCATTCTCTGTTACATAGATTGTGAGATCCAAAAAATTTATTTTAATTTTGTTCATTTCGAAAGTGAGTTTCAGATTAATTTTGTTAGTATTAAGAAGATCTATAAATTCAATAAACAGATCTTCTTCTCCTTCACAGATTAGGAAGATATCATCTATAAATCTGAACCACATCGTAATGTGTTTTGTGAATCTCTCATTATCCTCGGTATAGACCAGTTCTCTTTCCCACCACCCTAGATAGATGTTAGCGTAGGTGGGGGCACAAGTTGTTCCCATAGCTGTTCCCTGTAATTGTAAGAAAAATCGTCTGTCAAATGTAAAGTAGTTCTTATCTAGAACAAATTTTAATAGCTCCAGAATGAAATTGTTGTGATCCGAATGAATTTTCATATTTAGAAAATGTCGAACCACGTGTAATCCTATGTGATGTTCTATACTACTATAAAGACCTTCGACATCACAGGTGCAAAGCCATGTGGTAGTTGCTACCAGAATATTTTGTATCTTACCAATTATGTCAAGGGAGTCTCTGATGTATGAGGGCAACGTATATACAAATTCTCTCAAATAATTGTCTATATACATACTAGCTTTTTCCATGAGATTTTCTATGCCGGAAACTATAGGTCTCCCTGGAGGTTTTCTTTCATTTTTATGAATTTTAGGCAAGATATAAAAGATTGCAATTTTTGGGTTCTCTACCCATAGAAATTCAAAATCTGTTTTTGTGATTATGCCTACATCAAAGGCATCTTGAATTAATTCCTGGTAATGTTTTAGAAATACATCCGTGGGGTTAGATGTTAATCTTTTGTAACATTTTTGATCATTGAGCTGTCTATATGCTTCTTGTTTATATTCTTCTATTGGCCATATGACAATATTCCCTCCCTTGTCTGAGGGTTTAAAGACCACATCTTTCCATAGATTCATTTCATTAAGTGCTGTTCTTTCTTCCCTTGAAATATTTGACTGATAATTAGTCTGTATCTGTGATAGGTCATCAATGTCTTTGGAGACTAATTCCAAATATACTATTGCTTCTGGTAGAATATAGATATATGGGCAGAAAGTAGATTTTTTCTTTAACTTGATTTTCATGTCTTTATTGAGAGATACATCCAAGGTTTTCATACATAAATCCTCTAACGTGGTTATTGCTTCCAATTCTTGGGTATCAAAAAGGGGTTCTTCTAATGAAGTACTTGTATTTTCATTACTTGTATCCTTTGGATCCATTATGAATTTTTCTTTTTGTTTGAAAAATTTATGAAGTAATAATTTTCTGATGAAAAGATGTAAGTCTTTTTCTACTTCAAATCTATTTATTGATGTCATCGGTGAAAAAGAAAGACCTTTTGATAATATGTCAATTTGATGTTTAGTTAGTATACGTTTAGAGAGGTTAATGATTCTAAGAGAGTTTTCACTTTCTAGTATTTCTGTCTCCTTGTTCTTGGTGGGATTCTTTCCCATTCTCTCAAATCTCTTTTTCTTATATTTCTGCCCTCCCCTTCTCGTCTTTTTGGATCCGTTATTTTCTCTTATACCCTTCTCTAAAAAATGTTGTCTTAGAGGAGGAAGATTCATTCCAGATCTGGAGGGGCTTACTGATCTCTCTCCCTCGGAGGTTTCTGTCTCCGAAGTAGTGTAATGATGACTTGTAGATTTGTGATTGAATCTCTGATTACCTTTGTTCCAGTGAAAAACATTATTATGTTCAAAATCAGTTTTGTCCCTTATAAATTTTCTTTTTTTCTTTTCTTTCGTAATTTGTTCAATTTGTTCAATTTGTTTTTTATATTTATCGTATGTTTTTTGGAATCTATCAACACTTTCATACACTTTTAATTTGTCTCCCAGAGTGGATATTTCTTCTGTAAGTTCATTCAATTTGATCTCATCATGTTTTATCAATATTTTCATCAGCTCAGAAGAGCATTTTAGTAATGTTTGTTCCCACTCCTTTTTTAATGTGTCATTGGCTAATTCGTACGCTGGATATATTTTAGGTCTTAAGCCCCTTGGTATGATGTTATGTTTTAAATAATTTTCAGATGTTCTTTTAAACCAGAGAGTTTTGACCTATTTGACTAGCAGATGTTTAAGTTCTAAGAGATCTCCAGTCCAATGAGAATTAGTTGTGTCTGGTGAATGTATTCCCTATTCCCCATTTCCTTTTATTCTAACTGCAGCCAGATGTTTAATAGCAAAAAATTGGAAAAGCCCTGAACCTCCCACAAGTCCTGCCCTAATTGCCAATATCTGGCAAATATATCAAATGGAACACATCACTAGCTTACTTCACGACAATCCCAATCTATTTTTATCAACATGGCATACTTGGACAGATTACTTTGATACCTAAAGTCCACTCCAGTTTTTTTTCACAAGGGAGATGGGAGTTCTTTACACATTTTTTATAGCGCTAGTCCAGCTAACTGATGTACAAAGCTGGGGATATGAGACATTCAAAGGCAGTCTCGATAACCATATAATGGACACTCCAAGAACTGGCCTGTCAGGTAATTCCAGCAGCTAGGAGCAATTAAAGAGTTTTCAATTCCATCCCATAATCTCCATTGGCTTCTGCTGCAGGCCACATTGGTGCTGCAATTGTAATGTCACCAAAAAACAGAGATCAGCTCCCTAGGTGGTCCAATCCAACAGAGTTTTCTTTTCATAAATGTAAAAAAAGAAAAGTGCTTCTGGCATCCCAAGATGATACCAAGGGTGACTGTTGAGAAGAGCACCACCACCATGTCTTTGGCGGGAAAATATCCAGTTAAGCCTCAATAATAGGACGAACTCTGTGGATTATATATTAACTCCGAACTCAGCATTTCCATAATGTTATGGTCACAAATTAATCTGCAAGCAGATCAGTGTTTATCCAGCCAAGTGAACAGCCGTAGGGTTATAGATCTATGTGGATGGTAATATCGAGTGTGGAGCCTTTTTAAAAAGCACCTATCTTTAATGTCCTGGCCACTGGAAGTCAATTTATAATAATTCTTAAAGATTTAATTTAATTTAATTTAGCTGTATTGGAGAGACCTTTTTTCATCCTTTATGGACTGAATCACGTGGGAAACTCTTTAGCCTTATGCCACAGTAGTAATTTCGACAGTCACAATGTTGACATTAAACAAAGGATTTCCCACTCTGTCAGAGCAGAAAGTCCCAGCATATAAATAGACCTAGCGGCTGTAATTTTTTCATTATGAGAAGGGAGTTCCTGCAGCCAGGAGCTAGTGTTCATAGTCTGTGAGGTTTTTCTATGTTGCCAAGCATGGTTCGGTGGATTATTTGGGTTATTGAAAATGGCAGAACAAAGGATTTTGTTTTTCTTTGCCAACCTGGAATTCATTTTATTAGGTGTTTTTCTTATAGAGAGTCAAGGACCTTTGGAATGCTTTTATTACATATTTTTTTAAAGCTTAGAACATTGGATCAGATCATTACAGATGAAGAAATAACCTGATGGTTGGTATTACTGTGATGTTTTTATTTATATTTTAAATAAATTTAAATTTTGTGTTGGCGGCACAACAGGTCGCAGCAGACACTGGGTGGCAGGGCCTGCTGGTTTCCCAAGTGTCTTGTTATGCACGTTTTGTCGCTATCCAATAACGATTGACGAATCTCGATTTGTGTTTCCAACGCACAAAGATTCATTATCCAAAAGTAGCAGAATAATTCAAGAGAAATAAAATAAGTACAGCCGTTACTTATCGCAGGCGTCCTGGATCCATTGAACAGTCATTCAGGTCTGAAGTCTGTGGTCAAAGAAGACTGGTCACTAGATGAAGAGCTCCTGCTTATATGCAGTCAGAGATACAGTTAAACAATGCAGATGATGTGGCTTGCTTCTATTGGTCCAGGTTTCAGGAAGGTCAAGGATGTTGCAGATCATAGGCCAGTTCAAACCAAAATATCCAAAGGTGGGGATCATCTCTCCAGGGGATGTGCTCTGACTTTCCCGCCAAGAATCCAGTTTCAACTAGTCTATTAGCATTTTATAGTCAGTATTACTTTAAACATTTATTCCCTAACATCGCTAACGAGAGTATGCAATGTGCGATCTCTTCGGCGAAGGAACCGGACAACTGCTGATGAATAGGGGATTAAAATGATACCAGACATGACACATTTCCTACAACCTGAACCATATGTTTTACTAACATGCATATAACTTATAATATTAAACATAAATACAACTATTTTTCAACATAAATAACTATGTGTTGCAACTACAATTAATGTGTACTAATTACAAATGTGTGTGTTTGTGCGAATGTGTGTAAAAGTGTAAAAACTGTTATTGCCAAGTGTTGTGGCTGGATACGCCCTTCCACGCCGTAGCGTTCTCTACGCATCTTTTCAGACAAAGACAACCAAGTTTGCTCGATATTAATTAAAATGACTTTATCCAATTTGCTGACTTCGACAGTTCCACCCTTTGATAGTGTAATAGACTATCACAAAATCCCAGTTTCAAGTTCAGGATTGTACAACACTTCTTCACAGATCATGATCTCGGTATCCCTCACCACCATTTCAGTCTCGTTTTCAGTGTTTCCCCCAGATGACTGCTTTCTACATTTCAACACAGTAGGAACACATTTGACACATAAACCAATCACTAAGATGACACCAAGTACGAGGAGAATGAGCTTACCTACACTAGCAACCATTTCCTGTACCCACTCCCCCAGACCAGAGAACCATTTTACAGGGTTCAACCACGAGAACCAACCTGCCACCTTTCCCCCACCTCATATAACGAAGAATTATGGTTCCTTCGAAATTCCCATTTAAGTTGCAGTATTTCATCCATCTTCCGGTCTATAACATCCTTGGGGTCATCCCTATTATTGGTGATGTACGTGCAACATTTGACACCAAACTAGGTGGCCACACAGTATCCACCAGTAATAGAGGTGAGATAATTCAGTACCAGCCTATGTTGCACAAACTCCTTTTTGTAGCGATTGTAGCTCTCTTCCCGTATACTTGAAAGTGTCATCATACATCTCAGTGATATTATCTATCAATTTAGATAGGTCTTGAATATACTTGAAATTTAAAGTTCCCCAAGCGGTCCTGGTGAGATCTAGAGCAACCATAACTTGAAAACCAGAGGTTTCACTAATCAATTTTGTAGCTGTGGGTTCCTCACCAGGAATCATATTTCTCTTGCCACGGTGTTCATACTGTGTGTGTATGTATAGTGGGGATGTAGTCTTGTGAATACCAACCATTTCTTCATGAGTAATAGTCATGATTTCAGGAACCAGTTTACCTAAGAAACACAAACCCTTGGAACTCAGAGTCACCCAGGAATAAGCTTTTCTCCCACAAATAAAATACACATCATCAGGGAGAACATAAGGAATAGTATGCCCATTAATTATATCACATAAGGTTTTGCCAAAACTACCCATGCCTAGTGTCTCCATTTGTTCAAGACATGTGTCAGCGTGGATAACATTCTTACAATTACCTATAGAGACCTTCCCAATGGATACTTTCTTATGTTTGGTTACACATCCTAATTTATGGTGTCCATCAACATTCCTGCCTATTGGTGACCTTGTAAGTCTCCCTCCAAAATGAGTATGGTGAGCCATTGTCTGATCTGATAGGTCAGCTTCCCAATTCTCCAGACATTTTGCATGTGAGATATTTAGGCACAGTAGGGATCTGTCTAAGGAGTATTGTCGAAGCTTCAGACTAGAGGACCTAGTGTTATTGTACTTCCCTTCTATGGACCTCCCTCCCCTCAATTCGAGCACCTCAGAGATGTTTAGTAGGAACGGCACTAGTCCTATGTTATGCTGACCCTGAGGCACATGCGAGCACACCCAGCACTCAGTTTGGTTTAGAACCTTACCCACTAAGGAGTGATAATCCTCCAGAGGATGTCCGCCCACGTTCAGATTACAAGTGGACTGGCATCGCTGGATGCATTTCTCCTCAACTAGGTAGTCACAGTACTTACAAATACAATATTCATCAGACAATAGCCCCTCACACTGTCTCCGAGTTCCAGGGCTAGCAGACCTTTTCATAACCCCTGGACCAAGCTTGGTAATGGGCTGCTCTGGTTATTCTAATAACTTTTCCTCAACATCCATCTCATCGGTATCACTACCAGATCCTGCCTCTGTCTTCCACCCTCCTTCACAAAAATAGAGTGTCCTATAAAAAGTAAAAACAAGAAAAATCCTGGAACAAAAGAAAAACAAAAACCGCCACTCCATCGCTGGAAAGATAGTTTTGGGGCAACGTTTTTGGCTCAGGTGTCTTGACTGTAGGCTTTAGGTCTCCAGAACAGGTTTACGAGTGACAGATCGGTATCGTCAGTCTCATTATCTCGTACTTTCTCCGGGTTACTGACTTTCCTGCAGTGGGTGGAATGGACCCAAGTGTCTCTCTCTGCAACCTTCAGTGAAGTACTGGTCAGCATGATCAGATTAAGAGGAGGTCTAGGAGTGGTTCGGATGCTATGGAGGATCAGTGGCAAAGCTTTAGGCCATGCCAACCCAGTTTCAGACATTATCTTACCAAGCTTATTCTTAATAGTATCATTTACTCTTTCGACCTTACCACTGGCTTGTGGTCGGTAAGGGGTGTGAAGTCTGCTACTGTGTCCCATGAGCTTACACATGTTTAGGAAGATATCACCAGTAAAGTGGGTACCCCTATCACTTTCTATGATTCTAGGGATACCGTACCTACACACAAATTCCTGAACAATTTTCTTTGCAGTGAACACAGCAGTATTAGTGGCTGCTGGATACGCTTCTACCCAACCAGAAAACACATCAATACATACCAACACATACTTTAGATTCCTGCAAGGTGGTAATTGGATATAGCCAGTTTGTATTACCTGAAAAGGTCCGTCTGTAGGAGGGATATGGGATGGCTCAGTTGGAATAGTTTTCCCGACATTTTTCCTCAAACAAGTAAGACATGACATTGCCTTCTTACCAGCTTGAGAGGAAAATCCAGGTGCACACCAGTTTGCTCTCACCAGTTTGCACATACCTTCTTTGCTGCTACACTTCTGAGACATGTTGTCCAATTGTGCACTGTAGTATGCTACCGGTCTGTTAGCGTCACCATGTTTCTGAGTAAGGACACCTGCTGCACAACCATCAGCTTCCGTACAGTATAGCTCTAAAGGCTTTTCATAATCAGGTATTCCCAATGCAGGTGCTTTTGTCAAACTATCTTTAAGATTAAAGAATGCTTGCTCTGACTCCTCTGTGTGTATGACACGTTCTGGTTTTGAGGATGAGACTAGCTCCTGCAATAGTAATGCCAGAATAGAAAAACCTGGGATCCAGGATCTACAGTATCCACACATCCCCAAGAAGGTACGGATTTGCTTCTGGCTCTGCGGCAGAGTCATGTGTTGTATGGCCTCAATTCTGTCGGCCGTCAAGTGTCTTAGCCCCTGGGTGAGACAGTTTCCTAAGTATTTGACCTTAGTCTGACATGGCTGTAACTTGTCCTTTGCCACCTTGTGCCCTGTTTGCGAGATGGAGCAACAGCATATTAGTATCATGCAAACATGACATTAAAGAATGAGAGCACAACAACAAATCGTCCACATATTGAATCAGAACAGACCCATTGCTTGGTTGAAAGGATAGTAAACAGTCATGTAAGGCTTGGGAGAAAATACTGGGACTGTCAATGAACCCTTGGGGTAGTCTAGTCCATGTATATTGCACCCCCCTGTAGGAGAATGCAAAAAGGTATTGGCAATCAGTGTGAAGAGGGACTGAGAAGAAAGCAGAACACAGATCAATGACAGTAAAATGACTAGCAGACGGTGGAATCTGCATGAGGATGACAGCTAGATTGGGCACTACGGGAATTGGCTCTCAACAACTTTATTAATTCCCCTTAAATCCTGGACTAATCTATAGCCCCTCCCCCCACTCTTCTTCACAGGGAAAATGGGCCTATTTGCTGTGCTGGATATGCGAATTAAAATCCCTTGTTGTAACAGCCTCTCAATAACAGGATGTACCCCTAATTCCATCTCCGGTTTTAATGGATACTGTGGGATTTTTGGAGCTATCCTACCACTTTCTAGATTCACCATCACAGGAGCTACATTTGCCATCAATCCAGTGTCCTGTCCATCTTTGGGCCATAGGGAACCCGGTATCTCCAGCAACATCTCCTTTACCTGAGATGGACTTTGTTCTATAACAGTAGAGTGCAACATTAACTTTTGTGGAGTGTCCAATATATACTGTACCTCATTCGCAACTTTCTCTGGTATATCTAGGAATACGCCATCAGAGGTACAGTATATGACATATCCTATTTTACATAACAAGTTTCTTCCCAGCAAGTTAGTAGGAGCTGCTGCAGCCTAGAGAAATGAATGCTTGGTATCCAGAGGCCCGATAGTAACTTCTGTGGGTTTAGTTAAAGGATAATGCAACACTCTTCCCACTACCCCCATAGCTGGAATAGTTTTACTGGTCACCTGTAGATTAAAAGGAGAGGTTATCACAGATCTGGCAGCCCCTGTATCTACAAGAAAAGTTTGTTTCCTACCAGCTTTGTCAACTATCATTGTTGGTTCTTTCCTCAGACTCTCTGTTAACCTCACTGGTTGTACACTACAGGTATGACCTGACCCCTAGCGCTGACTATCGCTTTCCCGCGCAGCATTTGCTGCTATTATATGTGCGGGTAGCTGTGAGTCTTCTATTCTATGTGAATTTCTCCTTTGCGTGTATCTATGTGTCCCACCCCTATGTGTATTGTGTCTCTCCATTTTACAATTTTTTATGAGATGTCCTTCATCATTACAGTTGTAACACCTGACTATTCTATGTTTTTTGTTATATGGGTTGTATGCTGGTAGTCGTGTATGCATTCCCTCTAGAGCTTGTATACTCACCGTCATCAACCTACCACTCTTCTCTTCCTTCTTTCTAAAAAGGTTTTTGTCATGCTCCACAGCAGATTGCCTAAGGGAATCTACTGTGATGCCTCTCCAGTTAGGTAATGAGGTTTGTACCCTTGTCTTTAATTTTTGCCTGAGACCATGCATTAATACCCCTACAGCCACCTCCCTGTGATGTGGATCCTCACTTATGTTTGATATTCCAGTGAACCTTGTTATAGCTGCCAGACCTCTAGTGAAGTAATCCGATGCAGTTTCACTATCTTTTTGCTTAATGGTGAAAATTTTACTCCAATTTACTACTACTGGAAAATAGATGGCTAAATGTGAGACAATTTTCTCAATATTTTTTTGATTACCTTCATCTGTCAAGGTGTCGTCTTCCTCCAACAAACAATCTTTAATACATTTTTGTATGTTAGTATTGGGAGGAAGACATGCCCTCAACACTACCCACCAATCCTTATTGGTTGGTTCGTGTGCGTTTCCTAAGTCTTTAACAAATTTCTGACACTTAGCCAACTCTTTTCTAGGATCTGGGAATTCAGTCATAATAACGTAGTTCTGATCTAGTCCAGGGACAATGCATTGTAACATTTCTTACAGGAACCATACCATGCGTATCCGTCTTCCCATTGGTAACTGCTATTGTGCGGACAGGATAAGTACCCACCGGTTCACTACCTTCAGGATTAACTACAGGAGTTGCTGCTTCAGTACCTTGGATGTTTTCCCTACTAGTGGTCACTCCACTACTCTCACATATCTTAGCCACTGCCCCCTTTCCATACTTACGCTGAACCTCTAGCATGTTAATAGCATGGGCAATGGCTGAAATTACAGTGGGTTCATCCTCTTCTTCAGAAACACTTGCTTTAAACTGACTTAAAACAGGATATAACTTAGCAAATTCCTTTTTTTCATTTACAATAACGGCTGTACTAACGCCCCCTACCGCATACGGTGGCGGGGGCGCGCTTGCGCTTAGTTCTCCACGCTTCTCAATGGCTACTTCCACTGGTGGTGGACATCTCCAAGGGATGTGCTCCAACTTTCCCGCCAAGAATCCAGTTTCAACTAGTCTATTAGCATTTTCAGTGGCGCACGCAGGGGGGGGTTTCTGAGTCTCCGGAAACCCCCCCCCCTGCACTAAGTGGCTGCCATAGCGGCACTATCCTATACAGCAGCCTCTCACTCATGTTTTTGGTTTTTTTTGGGGGGGGTCAGGGGGGCCCCCCCTGACAATCCTGCATGCGCCCCTGATTTTATAGTCAGTATTACTTTAAACATTTATTCCCGAACATCGCTATCTAGAGTATGCAATGTGAGATCTCTTCGGCAAAGGAACCGGACAACTGCTGATGAATAGGGGATTAAAATGATACCACACATTTCCTATAACCTGAACCATATGTTTTACTAACATGTATATAACTTATAATATTAAACATAAATACTACGATTTGTTGACATAAATAACTGTGTTGCAACTAAAATTAATGTGTACTAATTACAAATGTGTGTGCTTGTGCGAATGTGCGTAAAAAGTGTAAAAACTGTTATTGCCACGTGTTGTGGCTGGATACGCCCTTCCACGCCGTAGCATGCTCTACGCATCTTTTCAGACAAAGACAACCAAGTTTGCTCAATATTAATTAAAATGACTTTATCCAATTTGCTGACTTCGACAGTCTGCATGCCCAGGCAGCCATGGGTATGCTGGTGCTTGTAGAACTACATGAAGCAGCACGCCCAAAATGTTAATGGCAGCCTGGGGACCTGTAGTGCACCAACACAAAATGGTGTCTTTAATATCAAAATTTATTTTATTACCCCACACCCACCTCCCAGGTGTGTGGGAAGAACCCTGAACTGGGAGATGCCTGCATTTTTTTTTTTTTTTGCAGATTCCATCTTCCTAGGTAATCCAGTCCCGTGCTGACCAGCCTGCAGGATCACCTGCTATAGTGCCACTAGCCCTGACTAGTGCTGGTTCTAGTAAAATCAAGGGGACCCAACGCTTGTTGTCCCCCCAATTATGCTAGTACCAGCACTAAGCTGGCAGCACTATGGTTAATCTATTTAGAGGGGGGCGCATGCAATTTTTTATATACACATATATATATATATATATATATATATATATGTGTGTGTGTGTGTGTTTAACCCTATGTGTGCCTGCTGTCAGCACAAGTTTTCATGTGTTCTGGGAGGGGGAGGGGGTGTGGTAGGTTTAAGCTTTATTGGTAGAGATAGGCGGGCTCGGTTCCCCGAGATATGAATCCATCCCAATTTAGCCTATCCGAGTACCAAGCCGAGTACTCCCGCCCATTCGGAATCGAAATCGAGGCAAAAACGTCATCATGACATATTCGTATTTCTGAGCTCGGTTCTCGCGAGATTTGAAAAGAATAAATACCAGCCTCCACAGCAATCCATCGCCATTTGCCAGAGGGAGAGAGCAGGGTTAGGTCAGAGGCTGTATTAGCGCAGGGACTGAGCAATAATTGTACACCTTATTCTTTCTATTATTCTTTCATTTCGAATCTATTCAATTCTATTATTAAATCAAATTCTATTTGCAATTGTTAGAGCAGCAAGACAGGAGGATAGAGGAGGCTTATTTTTCAATTTGTTTGCACTACAAGTGCTTTGGGGTCTCCCATATTCCCCAGTGTTTTAGACTAATTTTTCTGGCTGTCAAAAGTGATATTTGTCAGCAGTATTTCTAAAAAATGTTGGCACTACAAGTGCTTTGGGGTGTCCAATAATCCCCAGTGTTTTACACTAATTTTTATGGCTGTCAAAAGCCATATTTGTCAGCAGTATCTATCTAATACAATATTTTGCACTATAAGTGCTTTGGGGTGTCCAATATTCCCCAGTGTTTTACAATAATTTTTCTGGCTGTCAAAAAAAGTCATATTTGTCAGCAGTATCTATCTAATACAATACTTTCCACTACAAGTGCTTTGGGCTCATTAAAATGGATTCAAAGCAGTCCACATATGAGCAGAATCAGCAAGCAGGTGCTGGCACCACTGCTGATGGTAGTGTTCCCAGTACATCATCTGGTAAAGCCTATGTAAAAGTACATAGTCTTTTGAAATCAGGGAAAAAAATACACACCAAAAAAAAGGTACTGTGTTGAAGCGAAAAAGAAGTGTAACTGAGGAAAAGTTAAGTGCCGATATAAACAAAATTGCCAACATGCCATTCTACACACGCAGTGGCAAAGAAAGAATGATGCCTTCGCCTTTCTCTATTACTGCCAGATCTAAAAATGTTACTGAGCCTTCTTCTTGTAAGGTCACTTGTGAGTGAGCAAGCAAGACCAAGTAATTTGGAGTCTAAAAGTGGTGCACAACTACTGTTACACGTGAAAGGCGAGCTGCAAGAAAACAGTAAGGCATTAAAGGATAATATATGCTCAGAATCAGAAATGACACCAATCCCTGTGGAGAGTCCATCCACCAGTGGTATGTGTAATCGTGAGAATTCTGTTAGTGTACCCATAAAGAAGGGCCCTTTCAGCAGTTCTGCTGATGTGTGCCTGAACAGCCCGAGTGTAGCCGGTGATACACCAATTGAGGATGCCACTTTGGAATTAGAAGAGGATGAGGGGGAGATTTGTGTAGGCGACGAGGGCGCTAATGATGATGTTGATGATTCAGACAGATACCAAATTGCCTTGCTCAATTTCTATTTATATTCTAGACTCTATAATGGCTGAATAGTTTTCTATTTTACTCCTAGTGGAGAGGGGGTCTGATGCAGACAGATACCAAACTGCCTTTGTCCATTTATTTTTATATTCTAATTCTACAGTCTATGTAGGCTGCTTTTTTTTCTATTCAACTACAAGTGGAGGGCGGGGGGGGTCATAGACAGCCACCAAACTACCTTAGTCCATTTATTTTTTATATGGTTCAGTCTATGCAGGGTGCTTTTTTTCTATTCAACTACAAGTGGAGGGCGAGGGGGTCATAGACAGCCACCAAACTACCTAGGTCCATTTATTTTTTATATTGTTCAGTCTATGCAGGCTGCTTTTTTTTCTATTTAACTACAAGTGGAGGGGGGAGGGGGCTATAGAGACTGAAACCAAACTGCCTTTGTCCATTTCTTTATATATTTAACTATAAGTGTAGGGTGTAATATACACCCAAAGAAGATGGCTGCATTGGCAATAGGCTAAGATGAAGAGGAAGACAATCAGGTTTGTGTGCAGAATTAAGGACAGCCTAACAGGGATTAAACTGTTTTCTTCCTAATTTATTAGCTTTAGAATTACCTTACTTATCCAAGAAACAGGTGGAGCACTAAATTAGGTTATTTTATGCCCAAAAACATTGATTTTTAAACAAAATTGCGAAACAAAACCAAACAAAACCAAAACACGCAAGGGCGGTTTGGCAAAACCAAAACCAAAACACGACGGTAATCCAGATCCAAAACCAAAACACAAACACGGGGGTCAGTGAACATCTCTGTTTATTAGTGTTTGCATGTTTTTTTTATAACTGCTTAGTGCTGCTGAGTCCGCCAGTATTGCTCGTCTAATGTTGACAGTCACAATTTCTACATTTTAAACATGTGGACAGAATGAATATGTCAACGTTTACACTGTCACCATTTTGGTGTGGACAGCATAAGTGTCAACATATTCAGCGTCAGAATATTGTACCCAACCCCCGGTTAGCACCACTTCTCCTATATCAACTAACACAAAAATATACATTCTGATGTCTTTATTGAACTGACCGTGTAAACATTCACAGTGCAGTGATGGATATGTGACCCCTTGGATTTAATAATTGGTTTACCCTCCTTTGGCAACAATAACTTCAACTAAACGTTTCCTGTAGCTGCAGATCAGAACTGCACAAATGTTAGTAGGAATTTTGGACTATTGGTCTTTACAAAACTGTTTCAATTTAGCCATATTCTTGGAATGTCTGGTGAGAACCGATTTCTTCCAGTCACGCCACAGCATCTCAATTGGGTTGAGGTCAGAACTGACTGGGCCACTCCAGGAGGTAAATGTATTAAGTTGCAACTTTGCATTTCCGGCGATTTTCTCAGGCGAGTTTAAAATTTCAGACTTATTAACAGGTGATTTAATAATAATACAAAAGTATGAAGGCCATAGTTTGAATTAAAAATCGTCAGATACAACACGCTGCTTTCTATAAGAGAGATTGGCAAACACATCACTGTTCCACTGCAGCCCAATGTTAATATAACAGAAGGCACAAAGAACGTTTAAATAAACAATGTTTTTTGTTGTAGAGGGGCAAAAAATTAGGAATTTTCTTACAGGGGACAATTTATTTTAAGAATAAATTAGTGGTCCAAATTTAATTTTAGATTAAATGTGTTTTTTTATTTTATTATATTACATAATACATTTATTATATAATAAAATAAAAGTCCTTTCCATATAATCATTAATTTTGGCCCACTAAATTATTCGTAAAATATCCCCTATAAGAACATTAATAATTATTTTTGCCCCTCTACAACAAAAAAAACATGCTTTATTTAAACTTTCATTGTACCTCCTGTTATATTAACATTGACCTGATAGCTTAAACTACATGCTTTTCTGTCTGTTCAATCTTGGGCAAGTGTCAGTTTCTGTTGAAAATCGGGTTTATGTTTAATCTCCGGTGAATTTGACTACATGGGAGAGAACAATTTAACATTCACTTCATCTGTCCACAGAACATTTTGTCAATAGCGCTGTGGAAGGTCCATACTTTTCTAACCCTTTCTAGCTTTATGCAAATCAGCAATTCTTAAGCCTAAATCGTCTGAGATTTCATTTGTTTGAGTCATAATTCACATCAGGCAATGCTTACTGTGCATAGTTAAACACCTAATTTGTAAGAGGCTTTTATAGGGCATGTCAACTCCAACTAACACCTCTAATCATGTCTCATTGATTGGACTTCAAGTTAGCTAACTCTTGACAGTAAGTAGCTTTTTTTTTTTTCTTTCTTAAGATGTTAGCAGACTAGGGGTTCCTTTTTCCAACCAATACTTTGAATGTTAAACAGATGTATCCAATATGGCTATGAAATGTACTGTAACCTCCACAGATACCATTCCAAAATTTCATGAGACATGGACCACATAATATAGACTCCATGGCTCTCTCATTCCAGGCTACATGTAAACACTAACTCTCGAGCCCCCAGCATCTATCCCTTCCCTCTTTTTCCTTGCTCTTCTCCTATCCCTTTATTCTTTAAAATTTTACTTAAAAAAAAACAAACTTTCTTTGTTATGTCCAACAATTGTTATGCACGTCTAGTTGCTATCCAATAAACGATTGTCGATATGTGGTTTCAAAGCACAATGTGATTTAATAGCCAAAAGTAGCAGAATAACAAACCAGAATAAAATAAGTACAGTCGTTACTTATCGCAGGTGCCCTGGATCCAGTGTACAGTCATTCAGGTCTGCAGGCTGTGGTCAAGTAGACTGTCCACTAGGTCCAGAGCCCCTGCTTATATAGAGTCAGTGAATACAGTAAAACAATGCAGATGATGTGGCTTGCTTCTATGGGTCCAGGCTTCAGGAAGGTCCAATGTAATGCAGGTCATATTCCAGTTCAAATGAAAATATCGAAAGGTGGGGGTCAGCTCTCCAGGGAATGCACTCCGAATCCAGTTTAAACTAGTCTATTTATATTACACAGACACTATCATTTTAAAAATTTATTCCCTATCATCGAAAAACTAGAGTATGCATTGTGCGATCTCTTTGGCGAATGAACCAAACAACTGAGGATAAAAAGGGGATTAAAATGATAATAAACATGACATATTTCCTGTAACCTGAACCTTTGATTTCACTAACATGTATATAACTTATTATATTAACCTTAAACATTGCTACATTTTGACATAAATAACTATATGTTGCAAATACAATTAGTGTGTACTATTTACAAATGTGTATGTTCATGTGAATGAGTGTAAATGTGTAAACCCTGTTGTTGCCACGTGTTGCGGCTGTATACGCTTCTCCACGCCGTAGCGTGCTTTACCCATAATTTTCAGACAAGGACGATCACGTTTGCTAGATATTAATTGAAATGACTTTATCCAATTATCTGACTTCGACAGCTCCACTCTTTGATAGTATAAGAAACTATCACCCAATCATATTCTCAATATCAGGATTGTTATGTATTTCTTCACAGACCATGATTTCCGTATCCCTCACCACTATTTCAGTCTCATTTTCAGTGTTTACCTCAGTAGACTGCTTTCCACACAGTAGGAACACATCTGACACATAAGCCAATTACTAAGATGACACCAAGTATGAGGAGAAGCAGCTTACCTATGCTAGCAACCATTTCCTGCACCCACTCTCCTAGACCAGAGAACCATTTTACAGAATTCAACCATGAGAACCATCCTGCCACCTTTCCTCCTATCTCATACAATGAAGAATTATTGTTCCTTCAAAATTCCCATTTCAGTTGCAAAATTTCATGCATCTTCCAGTCTATGACTTCCTTGGAGTCATCAGTATTATTGGTGATGTATGTGCAACATTTGACACCAAACTGGGTAGCCACACAATATCCACCAGTAATAGATGTTGGGGGTAAATGTATCAAACTGCGAGTTTGCCAGCGTGTTGAAATCGCGGTAAACACCCGCGATTTTGTTGCAGGGGCTCTGGACCTAGTGGACAGTCTACTTGACCACAGCCTGCAGACCTGAATGACTGTACACTGGATCCAGGGCGCCTGCGATAAGTAACGACTGTACTTATTTTATTCTGATTTGTTATTCTGCTACTTTTGGCTATTAAATCACATTGTGCTTTGAAACCACATATCGACAATCGTTTATTGGATAGCAACTAGACGTGCATAACAATTGTTGGACATAACAAAGAAAGTTTGTTTTTTTTAAGTAAAATTTTAAAGAATAAAGGGATAGGAGAAGAGCAAGGAAAAAGAGGGAAGGGATAGATGCTGGGGGCTCGAGAGTTAGTGTTTACATGTAGCCTGGAATGAGAGAGCCATGGAGTCTATATTATGTGGTCGTGTCTCATGAAATTTTGGAATGGTATCTGTGGAGGTTACAGTACATTTCATAGCCATATTGGATACATCTGTTTAACATTTATAGTATTGGTTGGAAAAAGGAACCCCTAGTCTGCTAACATCTTAAGAAAGAAAAAAAAAAAGAAGCTACTTACTGTCAAGAGTTATCAGCACTGGGCTGGTTCTTTCTAGGGGGGGGGCGCTCGTTTATTTTGGCGGACCCCACTCCCTAGGGAATCCAGCCCAGCGCTGAACAGTCTAGGGTTGGTTAGTCATTATGGCAGGGGGACCTCTGCCGCGCATCCCCCTGCTATAGTGCCGCCAACCCTGGCTGGTTTGCCTAGTGCTGGTAAAGTGAAAATCAGGGGGGACCCCACGCAAAATTTTTCCCCGATTTTCACGGGACCAGTACTAGTCAGGCAGCACTAGGGTTAAGCATAAATAGTGGGGGGACCTCACGCTTTATTTATTTTTTTTAACTTTTATCTGTTCTTTAACTTTTTAACACTGCCAGGGCAGTGTAACAGTGATGTGTTGATACAACACGCTGCTATCAAGCAGCCTGTTGTATCTGGCGTGTTTAGAAGCGAACTCTCCTGAGTTTGCTAACTCGCAGCTTCATACATTTTAGACTTGTATAGCTGCAGTGGCAAACAGTGGTGAGTTTGTTCTCTGGCGATTTTGCAAGTAGCGATTTTGACAGAAGCAGAACTCTGGCGATTTTGTATGAAAACTCAGCTTCATACATCAGCTAGTTTCAACTCTCCTGAGAAAATTGCTGGAGTTGCAAACTCGCAGCTTGATACATTTACCCCTTGGTCTCACTAATCAGTTTTGTAGCTATGGGTTCTTCACCAGGAATCATATTTCTTTTGCCACAATGTTCATACTGTGTGTGTATGTATGGTGGGGATGTAGTCTTGTGAATACCAACCATTTATTCATGTGTAATAGTCATGATTTAAGGAACCAGTCTACTTAAGAAACACAAACCCTTGGAATTCGGAGCTAACCAGGAATAAGCCTTTCTCCCACAAACATAGTACATATCATCTGGGAGGACATAAGGTACAGTACGATCGCTAATAATATTGCATAGTGTCTTGACAAATCTGCCTATACCCATTGTCTCCATCTGTTCAAAACAAGTTTCGGTATGGATTATATCCTGACAATAACTCTGAGGAACCCTCCCAACGAGTACTTTCTTATGTCTGTTGATGCGTCCTAGTCTATGATGTCCATTAACATTTCTGCCTATTGGTGACCTTGCAATTCTCCCTCCAAAATGATTGTGGAAAGCCATTGTCTAATCTGGTAGGTCAGCTTCCCAATTCTCCAGTCATTTTACATGAGATATTTAGACACAATAAAGACCGGTCTATGGAGTATTGGCGAAGCTTCAGGCTAGAGGACCTAGTGTTATTATAATTCCCTTCTATTGACCTCCCTCTCCTTAATTCAAAGACCTCAGAGATATTTAGTAGGAACGGCACTAGCCCTATGTTATGCTGTCCCTGAGGCACATGACAGCACACCCAGCACTGTTTAGTTTAGGACCTTACCCACTAGGGAGTTATAATCCTCCAGAGGATGCCCGCCCATGTCCAGATTACTATTCAACTGGCATCGCTGGATGCATTTCTCTTCAACTAGGGAGTCACAGTACTTACAAATACAATATTCATCAGACAATAGCCCCTCACACTGTCTCCGAGTTCCAGAGCAAGCAGACCTTTTCATAACCCCTGGACCAAGCTTGATAATGGGCTGCACCGTGGGTTCTATCAACCTTTCTTCCAAATCCATCTCATCAGTATCACTACCAGATCCTGCCTCTGTCATCCATTCTCCTTCACAAAAATAGGGTGTCCTATAAAAAATGAAAACAAGACAAATCCTGGAACAGAAGAAAAACAAAAATCGCCACTCCATTGCTGGGAAGATAGTCTGGGCAACATCCTTGGCTCAGGTGTCTTGACTGCAGGCTTTAGGTCTCCCGGAACCGGTTTACGAGTAACAGATCAGTGTCATTCGGTCTCGGCTTTATCTCATACTTTCTCCAGGCTACTGACGTGGTACTGGTCAGCAACACTTGGTACGGGTCTTCCCAACAGTATGTTAAACAACCTGAGCGTAAGAAATTGCGGATCATAACATATTGCCGAGGTTCAACATCATGACAGTTCGTTTCTGACATACCAGGTGACAGCATTTTTAGTTTTTATGAGATACTGCACAGTCACTTCATTGTTACACTTCAAGTCGTCTTGTAGACTTACTTTTTGGCCTACAACCTCATTTGATCGTATCTCAAAGGGGGACAGATTAAGAGGTTTGGGAGTGGTTCGGATGCTATGGGAGGACTAGTGGCAAAGCTTCTGGCCACGCCAACCCAGTTTCAGCCATTATCTTACCAAGCTTGTTCTTAATAGTACCGTTTACCCTTTCCACTTTACCACTGGCTTGTGGTCGGTAAGAGGTGTAAAGTCTGCTAATGATTCCCATGAACTTACACGTTCTGGAAGATTTCACCAGAAAAATGGGTACCCCTATCACTTTCTATGATTCTAGGGTTACCGTATCTACACACAAATTCCTGAACAATTTTCTTTGCAGTGAACACAGCAGTATTAGTGGCTGCTGAATATTGTTATAACTCACCCGTTCCTGTGCCACGATCCTCTCCTCTTCCGGGTCTTGGCAGCGCTGTCACATGATCATGCAGGGCGAAGAATTCAAAAGCTGCAACTACTAAAACCCTGCTCTGACGCCTGGGAAGCGTCAGAGCAACTTCTTCCTGTTCTTGACTTGGCGTTTCTGTGTGATTCCAGTGTACCAGACCTGCCTGTTGACTTTCCAGACCCAGGCTTGCTGACCACGTTTATCTCTCTGCTCCAGTGTACCAGACCTCGTCTATTCCTGACTATGTGTCTCACTCTGCATTCCCGTATTCTGATCCAGCGATCCCGGGGTAGGCAACCTGCGGCTCTCCAGGTGTTGTGAAACTACAAATCCCAGCATGCCTTGCCACCTATCTGCTGGTTATCTGCTGGCAAAGCATGCTGGGACTTGTAGTTTCACAACACCTGGAGAGCCGCAGGTTGCCTACCCCTGGGCTATCCTGACCACGGAGTGGTTCATATTAATTATCAGGTTTCAGTGTGATCGTGAGCTACATCCCACATCCTTACCTCTAGAGGCAGAACAGTGGACTGCGACCTGCGATCCTCCGCAGCGAGCCCATCCCTCCTTGCGGCGGTTCTTGGTGAACACCAGGGGGTTCGTTAGACTCCGCATCACCGGCCGGCTAGCGCTGATCTAGAGTAAGGTAAGTACTCCATATTTTATTACCTACATTACCGCATTGTTACACACGTTCATCATTTATTTATATAGCGCCAACATATTCCGTAGCACTTTACAATTGGAGACAAACATAGTAAACTAATAAACAAACTGGGTAAAACAGACAAAGCGGTGAGAAGGCCCTGCTCGCAAGCTTACAATCTATTGGACAATGGGAGTTTGACACATGAGGTTAAGTCTACATTTGCAGTCGGCCCAGCCAGACTGCAAAGGTAAAAGTGACTCATAAGCTAAATGATCCTGTCACACAACAATGTTGGTCAAGGGGTAGTTGTATAACAGGTGGTAATAGGGTAGTGTAGTGAGGTTAAGAGGGTGGTTGAGGAATATTATAAGCTTGTCTGAAGAGGTGGGTTTTCAGAGAACGCTTGAAAGCTTGTAGACTAGAGGAAAGTCTTATTGAGCGAGGGAGAGAATTCCATAGAATGGGTGCAGCCTGGAAAAAGTCCTGTAACCGGGAATGGGAGGATGTAATAAGGGTAGATGAGAGACGCAGATCTTGTGCAGAACAGAGTTGCCGAGTTGGGAGATATTTTGTGACAAGAGAGGAGATGTATGTTGGTGCAGCTTTGTTGATGGCCTTGTAGGTTAGTAAGAGTATTTTACATAACTGTTACAATTTGCTCTGACCACAAATATGGATACTGCGGGAGACCCTTCTCCTAGGAATTTGCTCCAACACCTGTTAGTAAGAGTAGAAAAGCAGGAAGCTAATCAGGATCAATTGATTAAATCTTTACAAGGACTGTCAGCCCGAATAGATACCTTGCAGACAACCTTAGCAGCATCAGGGACAGCATCAGCCCCTATACAGGCTACTACTGTCGCCTCCATACCTGCAGGTGCAGCTTCATCTATGCATATTCCGAACCCACCTAAGTTTGATAGGGGCCCTAAGTTATGTAGGGGAGTTTTAAATCAATGTGCTATACAGTTTGAGCTCCTTCCTGATAATTTTCCGTCTGAAAAGGCCAAAGTAGCATATATAATATCCCTCTTGTCTGGTCAGGGCCTAGCTTGGGCATCTCCACTCTGGGGTAGTTATGAAGTAAGGGATCATCTCTCTCACAATTTCCTCTCTACCTTCAAGAAGGATTTTGATGAGCCCAGTCGGGTCGTCAATGCAGCTACCAGCATCCTTAGTCTCCGGCAAGGAGACCTCTCGGTAGGTCAATATGCTGTACAATTTAGGACTATGGCCTCAGAGCTCCTGTGGAAAAATTAAGCCTTAATAACTGATTTTTGGCAAGGCCTTACAGACCGAATTAAGGATGAATTGATCTCCCAAGAACTCCCTCTACCTCTTTGGATGATTTAATTTCCTTATGCATTAAAATTGCCCTTTGCTTCAAGGAGCGATCTCTGGAGAGGGAACAATCCCGGCGTGGCCCTTATTGTCTTGCTCCTAGTTTTCAGACCCTTGATCAACCTCCGGAGGAACCCATGCAGCTTGGTAGAACCCGCCTTTCGGCTGAACAGAGAGAAGGTTCAGGAACAGATTGTGCTTGTATTGTGGCGAGGGGTGTCATCTTTTGGGTGCCTGTCCTAAGCGCCCGGGAAATGACAGAATCTAACGATTAGTAGGGAGGTTTCGTTAGGTCCCTCTTTTCACATCCACTCTTCTTCCAACAGTAAAGATTGTCTGATTATTCCCTGTGAAGTAGTGGCAGGTCCTGTGGTCCACCTTGTTTCTGCCTTATTAGATTCCGGGGCAGCAAGCAATTCCATTTCTTCAGCCACTATCTCTCAATTTGGTATTCCTACCCAGTCTTTAGAGAGAGGACACATTCTTTTCAGAACCATACCCTTAACTTTCAGGATTGGAGCGTTACATGTGGAGACCATCTCTTTTTTAAGTGATTCCCAAGGCCATTAATTCCCTGATTCTGGGTCTGCCATGGCTTCGTCTTCACTCTCCTGGGATAGACTGGCATTCGGTTGAAATTCTTTCCTGGAGTTCTGCTTGCCACAGCAGTTGTCTAACTAAAGTAACCCCTATTTTTTCCAATGTTAATGCTCAACTTGGCAAACCCCAATTATTGCACATTCAATACCACAGTTTTGCAGATGTCTTCTGTGAACAGGAGGCCACTAAACTCCCACCTCATAGAAATTGGGACTGTGCTATTAATCTCCAACCAGGTAAACCCATTCCCCACGGACATATTTTCCCCTTATCTGTTCCTGAGACCAATGCTGTATCTGAATATGTCCAAGAAAACCTTGAGAGGATTTATACGTAAATCATCATTCCCAGCAGGGGCAGGTCTCCTCTTTGTAAAGAAGCAAGATGGGGGCCTTCGCCCTTGTATTGATTACCGTGCCATCAATTCTATCACTGTGAAGAACAGATATCCCCTACCGTTGATCTCTGAGCTCTTTGACCAAATTAAGGGGGCTAACATTTTTTCCAAGTTGATGCATACAACCTTATTAGAATAAAAGTGGACGAGTGTAAGACAGCTTTTAATACTCGGGATGGACACTTCGAGTACCTGGTAATGCCCTTTGGATTATGCAATGCTCCCACTGTTTTCCAGAACATCATGAATGATATCTTCCAAGACTTACTCTATCAATTCGTAGTTATCTATCTAGACAACATCCTTATCTTTTCTCCAGATCTTGCATCACATTGAAGACATTTAAGAGAAGTACTGAGTAGGCTTCGAAGGTGTCAATTATACTGCAAACTCGAAAAATGTGTTTTCGAACAAAAGAAACTTCCCTTCCTAGGATATATTATATCCGAAACTGGCCTTCTAATGGATCCACCCAAGCTTAAAGCCATCCTGGACTGGCCACAACCATCAGGCCTCAAATTCTGGATTCCCGTCGTTCTAGAGGAGTTCTGCAGTTTCATATGGACTGTAAAGGGTACGGCCCTGAGGAACGTTCATGGGTCCCTGCTGCCGATTTACACGCCCCACGACTTCTGCGAACTTTCCATAGGAAATTCCCCACCAAGCCAATATAGGTGTCCAGGGTCCACCATTTTTGGAGGGGGTACTGTTACAAACTCACCCTCCCCCGTCCCTGCGCCGCAATCCTCTCCTCTTCCGGGTCTCGGCAGCGCTGTCACATGATCATGCAGGGCTGGGAATTCAAAAGCTGCAACTACTAAAACCCTGCTCTGACGCCTGGGCAGCATCAGAGCAACTTCTTCCTGTTCCTGACTTGGCGTTTCTGTGTGATTCCAGTGTACCAGACCCAGGCTTGCTGACCATGTTTATCTCTCTCTGCTCCAGTGTACCAGACCCAGGCTTGCTGACCACGTTTGTCTCTCTGCTCCAGTGTACCAGACCTCGTCTATTCCTGACTACGTCTCACTCTGCATTTCCGTATACTGATACGGTTATCCTGACCACAGAGTGGTTCATAGTAATCTTCCGGTTTCAGTGTGATTGTGAGCTAGCTCCCATATCCTTACCTCTAGAGGCAGACCAGTGGACTGCGATCTGCGATCCTCCGCAGAGAAGCCCATCCCGCCTTGCTGCGCTTCTTGGTGAACACCAGGGGGTTTGTTATACTCCGCACCACCGGCCAGCCAGCTCTGATCTAGAGTAAGGCAAGTACTCCTTATTTAATTACCTACATTACTGCATTGTTACATACGTTACATAACTGTTACAGATGCTTCTACCCAACTGGAAAACACATCAATACATACAAACACATATTTAAAATTACTGCAAGGTGGTAATTGGATAGTCAACTTGTCTTACCTGAAAAGGTCCGTCTGTAAGAGGGATATGGGATGGCTCAGTTGGTATAGTTTTCCCAACATTTTTCCTCAAACAAGTAAGACAGGACATTGCCTTCTTACCGGCCTGAGAGGAAAAGCCAGGTGCGCACCAGTATGCTCTCACTAGTTTGCATATACCTTCTTTACCCAGATGAGTCAGACCGTGTGCTGCCTCAGCCAGGCATGGGTAATATGCTCTGGGAGCCACGGGCCTACCTTGTCCATCTCTCCAGAGTCCCGAGTACTTTTGACCAAATCCCTTCGCCTTCCAGACCGCCTTTTCCTGTAGGGAACACAAATCTTGCATTTCAATCAATCTCTGAGTGCCTAATGTCTGATTGTTGTGTCTTATTGTCTATTGATACAGTTATAGGTTGCCCTGCTGCCCATTTAGCAGCTTTGTCCGCCCTGCTATTGCCCACTGACATCAGGTCTTCTTCAGAGGTGTGGTCTTTACACTTTATGACGGCTACTGTCTTGGGTAACTGTATTGCTGTCAGAAGTCCTTTTATGTGTTTTGAGTGTGCTACTGGTGTGCCTGGCGCTGTCGTAAAGTTTCTAAGACGCCAAAGGGCCCCGAAGTTGTGCACTACTCCAAAGGTGTACAGAGTCAGTATATATATATATTAGCTGACTTACCCTTTGCCAACTCACACGCTCTCCTTAATGCTACTAGTTCGGCCACTTGGGCTGAGTTAGGTGGGCAAAGGGGTCCAGCTTCTACAACCTCCTGATCGTCTACAACAGCCTAACCTGTGCATAGTTCTCCCGTATCTGTCTGTCTATGACAACTCCCGTCTGTATAAAACGTAAAATCTACATTTTCTAAGGGGATGTCACGTATGTCGGGCCTTGTAGTAAAGGTCTGGTTCAGATATTCCATACAATCATGCGTACCAGTATGCCTGCAAAACTCATCCACATCCAGGGTCTCCTCACCTCCCACCCTTTGTGTCTCTCGTGACACATATGGAAGGTATGTAGCTGGATCTAAAGTGCTACATTGTTTGATGGTGATGTTTGAGGGTGCCATCAGAAGAGACGTGTCTGGTTTGATCTGAATTCAACAGAGCCGATACCGCATGAGGCGTATAAACAGTTGAATCACGTCCTAATACTGCGTCCTCGCTCTAACTTACCAAAAGAGCAGTTGCTGCTACACTTCTGAGACATGTTGGGAGTGATCTTGCCAGTGTCCAATTGTGCACTGTAGTATGTAGGTCTGTTAGCGTAACCATGTTTCTGAGTGAGGACACCTGCTGCACAACCATCAGCTTCCATACAGTATAGCTCAAAGGGTTTTTCATAATCAGGTATTCCCAATGCAGGTGCTCTAGTCAGGCTATCTTTAAGATTAAAGAATGCTTGCTCTGACTCCTCTGTGTGTATGACACGTTCTGGTTTTGAGGAAGAGATTAACTCCTGCAATGGTAACGCTAGAATAGAAAAACCTGGGATCCAGGATCTACAGTATCTACACATCCCCAAGGTGGTACGGAATTGCTTCTGGTTCTGCAGCAGAGTCATGTGTTGTATTGCCTCGATTCTGTCTGTTGTCAAATGTCTTAGCCCCTGGGTGAGAGAGTGTTCCAAGTATTTAACCCTAGTCTGACATGGCTGTAACTTGTCCTTTGCAACCTTGTGCCCTGTTTGCGAGAGATGAAGTAACAACAATTTAGTATCATGTAAACATGACAAACGAATCAGAGCACAACAACAAATCGTCCACATATTGAATTAGAACAGACCCATTGCTTGATTGGAAGGATTGTAAACAGCCATGTAAGGCTTGGGAGAAAATACTAGTGCTGTCAATGAACCCCTGGGGAAGTCTGGTCCATGTGTATTGCACCCCCCTATAGGAGAATGCAAAAAGGTGTTGTCAGTCAGGGTGAAAAAGGACTAAGAGGGCAGAACAGAGGTCAGAGGTCAATGACAGTAAAATGACTAGCAGACGGTGGAATCTGCATGAGGATGAAAGCTGGATTGGGCACTACGGGTAATGGGCTCTCAACAACTTTATTAATTCCCCTTACGTCCTGGACTAATCTATAGCCCCTCCCCTCACTCTTCTTCACAGGGAAAATGGACTTTTGGCTGTGCTGGATGAACGAATTAAAATTCCTCGTTGCAACAGCCTCAGTAACAGGATACACCCCTAATTCCACCTCCGGTTTTAATGGATACTGTGGGATTTTTGAAGATATCCTACCACTTTCTAGATTTACCATCACAGGAGCTACATTTGCCATCAATCCAGTGTCCTGTCCATCTTTGGGCCATAGGGAACCCGGTATTTCCAGCAACATTCACTTTACCATTATAGAACAAAGTCCATCACAGGTAGAGTGTAACATTAACCTTTGTGGGGTGTTCAATATATCCTGTACCTCATGTGCAACCTTCTCTGGTATGTCTAGGAATACACCATCAGGGGTACAGTATTTGACACCCCATTTTTCACAATAAATCCCTTCCCAGCAAGTTAGGAGCTGCTGCCGCCAAGAGAAATGAATGCTTGGTATGCAGAGGCCCGATAGTAACTTCTGCAGGTTTAGTCAAAGGGTAATGTAACACTCTCCCCGTTACCCACATAGCTGGAATAGTTTTACTGGTCATCTGTAGATTAAAAGGAGAGGTCATCACTGATCTGGCCGCCCCTGTATCTACAAGAAAAGTTTGTTTCCTAGGAGCTATGTCAACTCTCATTGTAGGTTCTTCCCTCAGACTCTCAGTTAACCTCACTGGCTGTAGACTACAGGTATAACCGGACCCCTAGCGCTATCACTTTTCCACGCAGTATTTGCTGCTATAACATGCGCGGGTAGTTGTGAGCTCCCTAACCTGTGTGTTTCTCCTTTGTGGGTATCTATGTGATCCCCCTCTAGGTGTCTCCAATCTTCTTTCTGGACAAAACCTCCTTATGTGTGTCCCTTTTGATGACAGTTATAACATGTCACTATCCCATTTCCTGTAGTGAGTGAGTGAGTGTGTGTGTGTGTGTGTGTGTGTGTGTGTGTGTGTGTGTGTGTGTGGTATGTTTGTGGTTGTGTGTGCAGTCCCTCTAAAGCCTGAAATACTTACCATCATCAACCTATCACTCTTTTCTCCCTTTCTAAAAATGTTCTTATCATGCTCCACAGCAATCTCTGAGAATCTACCGTGATGCCCCTCCAACCAGGTGTTGAGGTTTGTACTCGTCTTTAGATTTTCCCTGAGCCCATCCATTAGTACCGTTACAGCCACTTCCCTATGATGTGGATCCTCTTATATCGGATATCCCAGCAAACTGTGTCGTTGCTGCTAGAGTAAAAGATCCTAATCTGCGCTTCCTCGTTAAAACACAAAACACAAACAAGCTGCCCAACAGGAATGTAGAGGAAACCCCAAATCCTCACAACAGAGAAGAGTAGAGAACTCCTAGGCGCTAAAACAGTCAAAAACAAAATACACACCAGTAGTTTTCGACATATATTGTAAGAATAAGTCTTAGGGTATCAGCTATTTGTGACGAGGGGATCTTTTACACAGAAATTCTTCACAGCCGCAGGAGTGGCTGTTTGATTCGGCACTTGTCTCTATGCTGGACTTGTAAAAGGGTTCTATTTCAACATCGGTGGAATCGGAACTCCAGTTTGGCAAAAAGTGTGTAGGACGGAGGTACGAAATTAATCCCCCGTAGTTCACCACAATAGTTTTAGGTTACCAGCTGTTCAGGACGAGGGGATCATTTACACAGAAATTTAACATAGCCGCAGGAGTGGCTGGTTGATTCGGCACTTGTTGGTACGCTGGACTTGTAAAAGGGCTCTAGCGAGTACTCATTTTGAGGCTTTTTCATTTTACATTGAAAGGTTCAGGTAACGGAATCCTTTGTTTTGAATAAACCTGGGAACTTATTTTTTCCAACTGGAAATATTGTGACAAAGAAGTTGTTCAAATATTGCTTCAAGATCCTTATCTGACATTGTTTTTAATATTTTTATCTGCTATCTGGCCCGAAGCAAATGTTTATTATGTAGACAACTGCATTTTATATCATGTTTTATTCTCACAATATTTCGAAAACTACTGGTGTGTATTTTGTTTTTGACTGTTTTAGCACCTAGGAGTTCTTCTCTACTGTTCTCTGTTGTGAGGATTTGGGGTTTCCTCTACTCTCCTGTTGGGCAGCTTGTTTGTGCTTTGTGTTTGTGTTTTAACTAGGAAGCGCAGATTAGGATCTTTTACTGTTTCCAATTAACCCTTACCTATCTGCTGCATACCCAGTGTCAATGTTTCAAAATCTTAGAACAACAAGGCTTACTAAGTTTACGGAGAAATTTTCTGATAATATAGAAGTAGATACTTCTCTGGTTGATGAAGGGAATTTTTGTTCAAATTTCCTTCGCTATGAAAAATTACTCATAGCCGAGACTAAACATTGGTGGGAGGTCACCACTCTTAAGAAGTATATTGAACTTAACCTAATACCCAGATGTTTGAGAGTATTCAAAAAAAAAAAAAATCAACATTTGTATCTGAAGACAAGGGTTTTCTTGTCAAATGGAACAAAACAGATACTTGTTCCACTGAACTTACAAAACTTATTGTTGAGGAAAGAGAAAATAAACTTACCCAAATAGAAAGGGAGATCAAGACAAGCCAGGATAGATTGAAACCTTTGGAACATATAGAAGATTTTAAAAATCTTGAGACCCTCACGATGAATAAAATTAAACACATTGAAGATGAAATTTTACAAATTAAAAGTAAAAAGTTTAAAAAAAAAGGGACAAAAAAAAAAAAAAAAAAAAAAGATCTTGAACTTGGTCATAGAGATCCACAGCAATTTAAGCTAAGTAAGAAGAAAAATATTGGGGACTATGGAGTAAGGGGAAATAAGAAACCCACCCATTTTCAGCGATATATTGTACAGGATAAGGACCAAGATCCCACATATCCTATTAAACCACCTTTGATTAAAGAACTACCTACTCAAAGGAATGGGTCTAGAAGATATAAACCATTTAATCCATCTAATATGGTGTATCAAGAAAAAAAATCTTGGAAACTTTGAAGATGTGAAAAATAGTAAGATCGAGAGGAAAAGTCCCAGGAATTATAATCGCATAGCGCAAGAAAGCTAGAACGAATGAGCCAGCCATCCGGGTATCTCTAGAACCCTTGAAATCCTTACACGTTCTGTATGGTGGCCTTCACGGTCCTTGGATGTTGAGAGCTTTGTCTGGACTTGTGAAGATTGCGCAAGAAACAAAACACCCAGAATCTCTCGTTCAGGTCCACTTATGCCTTTGTCTACACCTATGAAACCCTGGACACATCTGTCAATGGATTTTATTGTGGATCTGCCATACTCTTCAGGAAACACCACTATTTCGGTGATAGTGGCCCGTTTCAGTAAAATGTCCCGTTTTGATCCTCTGACCAAGCTCCCTAGCGCTCAGGATCTGGCTGTGCTATTTGTACAGCATGTTTTTCGTCTTCATGGCTTACCCATTGACATTGTTTCAGACCGGGGCTTCCAATTTGTTGCTCAGTTCTGGAGGTCCTTCTGTAGCATCCTTGGGATTAACATCAGTCTCTCTTCAGCCTATTACCCTCAATCCAATGGACAGACTGAAAGAGTTAACCAATCGTTGTAACAGTTTCTACACTACTGAGTTTCAAGACAATTGATCATCATTGCGTCGGTGGGCTGAGTTCGCATATAATAACGCATCTCATTCCTCCACTCAAACCTCTTCTTTTTTTCTGTAATTTTGGCTTCAATCCGAGATCCAATTCTTTGTCCTTCCTCAACTCTTCCGGAGTTCCGTTCCACGGCTACATACCTCAAGTCTGTTTTTAAAAAAAAGTGCATGCTGCATTAGTACAGGCCTCTTTCCAGTCTAAAAAATTTGCAGACTCATCGGAAGGCCTGTTCATTTAAGGTGGGACAAAAAGTCTGGTTTTCCACCCGCGATATCAAGCTCAGACAGCCCTGCAAAAAAAAACTGTGCCCTAGATTTATTGGCCCATTCCTGATCACCAAACAGGTCAATCCTGTCGCCTTCAGGCTAAAACTTCCTTGTTCACTTAGGATGCCGAACACCTTCCACTGTTCTCTTCTGAAGCCTGCTTTATCTGCACGCAAGTCGAGGCTCCATTACTTACGAAAGTCTCAGCCTGTCATCCCGGAAGGCCACAAGAAATTTGTGGTGGAGAAGATTCTGGACTACAAAAAGGTCCAGGGGGGGAAATCCATTTCTTAGTTCAGTGACGCTTAGTGAAACGCCACGTCCCGGCACTATGGGGGCAGCCAGGCGCGTGCGCAACAGTTAGGCAAGCCTGCGGGCTAATTAATTTAATTATGGGGCCAGTCTGAGTGTAATTAGAGAGCTAGGCTCTCATTGATCCATTTCTGTATTTAAGGCAGGGAGGGCTTAGCCTCCCTGCCGGTTAAAGCTTCCAGACTTCTGTTTTGCTGCTTGCTGTTGGTGTTAAACCTTTGGACTCTCGTTTGCCGTGTGTATGACCCCTGCCTGTACCTTGGATTTGTCTTTTTGCCCGTGCCCTTGACCTTCTAACTTGAACCTTGGATACTGCTGATTTGCTCGCGAACCCTGAACCCGACCCCTGGCGTGTTTTTGACTATTTTACCAAGCAAGTGACCCCTGACCTCGGCCTGTTCTCTGGATACGCTGTCTGCCATAACTCTCTGCTCCTGGGTTCTCCACAGCCAGTACACATCACATGACCCTCCGTTTATCTGCAGCCAAGCCTGTCCCCACCACTAGGGGTAACAGTGAACACTAGACTTTCGGAGTAGACTACGGGTGTTGTTGTACTGGCTGGAGGGGCTCCCAATATCCAGAGGCTTTACCAAGTGATTATACTATGCATATAACAGACTATGAACACGACTGTTAACACATGGCAACAATACCGGAAGTACACATACGCACTGCAATGCAATATATTAAAAACGCAAAACGGCAATAAAAAGAAAGTTCTCTCTTATCCCTAGATTCAAGTTAGCGCTCCTTAGATTATGCAAAAACGGATATTCGGTTTCACAACACAGAATGGTCAACAGGTTTTGAACACAATGCATTCTTACCCGTATATGAAGCGTCTCCACCCTTTTGAGGAATCGAAATCCATAGGCCTTGCATATCGTCCGGTAGCGCAACTTCCGACGTGAGCCCCCAAATTGTTATGCACGCCTAGTTGCTATCCAATAACGGTTGTCGATTGCCGTAATGTGATTCCAAAGCACAATGTGATTTAATAGCCAAAAGTAGCAGAATAACAAATCAGAATAAAAGAAGTACAGCCATTACTTATCGCAGGCACCCTGGATCCAGTGTACAGTCATTCAGGTCTGAAGGCTGTGGTCACAGACTGTCCACTAGGTCCAGAGCCCCTGCTTATATAGTCAGTGAATACAGTAAAACAATGCAGATGATGTGGCTTGCTTCTATGGGTCCAGGCTTCAGGAAGGTTCAATGTAATGCAGGGCATAGGCCAGTTCAAATGAAAATATCGAAAGGTGGGGGTCAGCTCTCCAGGGAATGCTCTGACTTTCCCACCAAGAATCCAGTTTAAACTAGTCTATTTACATTACACAGTATAATTTTAAACATTTATTCCCTATCATCGAAAAACTAGAGTATGCAATGTGCGATCCCTTCGGCGAATGAATTGAGGATAAATAGGGGATTAAAAGGATACTAAACATGACATTTCCTGTAACCTGAACCTTTGATTTCACCAACATGTATATAACTTATAATATTAACCTTAAACATTGCTACATTTTGACATAAATAACTATGTTGCAAATACAATTAGTGTACTATTTACAAATGTATGTTCGTGTGAATGCGTGTAAACCCTGTTGCCACGTGTTGCGGCTGTATACGCTTCTCCACGCCGTAGCATGCTCTACACATAATTTTCAGACAAAGACGATCAAGTTTGCTAGATATTAATTGAAATGACTTTATCCAATTATCTGACTTCAACACCCTCCTGACAAGTTATATGGCTGAACCAGTTTTATGCTGTACCGTGCCATCAGAAATGGTCTGCATTGTTTATTAAAAACAAAGTGCGAAAATAAAAAGTTTTAAAAAAGTACTGTAAATTGGGTTATTAATTTAAGCACACTGTTTATTATTGTGCCTTGCATAAAGATGAGATCAATTTTGGTTATGCAGATATCTAGGTAATACTTTTTCTTCACCACATTATTGTCTATTGTTCTGAATAAAGTGTCCTTAAATACAGATAAATGTTGTCTACTTCCACCTTTGTGTCCACACTTATAAAATGTAAGCATCCTCACCTGGTTTTAGCTACAATTTTTTTTGACATTTGTATAGGTACAATCCTGAAGTTTTCTTATGTAAGTTAACATTGACAAGACACACCTAAGTGCTTGAATGTATACACCTGGGGTACCAGTATTACTCCTTGTACATATTTTGAGAAGCAGAGTCCACTAAACTCCAAGAATACTACCTATAATCCCGAAAGGTCAGTGAGAACCAACATGCTGCAATATCTGCAAATGCTGTTTCTCACAGGTTCTCCTAATACCCACCCTCCAAAGAGGGTTTTTCATGGTTTTCATCAGGAGCTGCAAAGCTAATCATGGAATACGAGTTATAATGCTCTTCCACATCCCCAAATGGTAATGCAGCTTTAAAAGCCCTCCAGTTGTGAAGCAAGTACTAAGGCAAACGTTAAGCCATTTTGAGAAGGCTCCTACTACATAAAGCAGTGTTGGCTAACCTGTGACACTCCAGGTGTTGTGAAACTACAAGTCCCAGCACGCTTTGCCAATACATAGCAGCTTATTGCTGGAAGGGTATGCTGGGACTTGTAGTTTCACAACACCTGGAGTGTCACAATTTAATAAACACTGACAAAGTAACAAGTTTGATATACGAACTTCAATAAATTGGTGCACTTGACACAAATCTACCAGCATTAGGCAATTTCCCCATTGCTGCTCTATGCTTTAGGAGGACTAGACACCTTCCCATAAAAGAATCAGTACCCCCCCTTACCCTCCCCTGTGACCGAATCTCAAAATTAACTCAATCTTCTCTTTTTTATTGCTTCTTTGATATTTACCCCCCACCCCCTTTTTCTAGTGTTCTTGTTCAGTTAAATCATGCTGTGGATAATCATGATTGCCATTGTTACTGTCTTGTTGAATACAGAAAGAGCAGTAATGACATATTGACTGTCTTATGTTGTGAAGACAGTATCTAAATACCAATTATCTGTACATAGAGTAAGGCACCACATTAAGTGCGGTTTTGTTTGCATTATTTTCATGCGTTTATTGCCTCACAAGACGATCATACTTGGCTTCAGTTGCTGCAACAATTAGATTATCTCATTTTCTAGGTTGTTCCATCCCCACCTACCTCAAAAACAAGACTTACTAAGGTTTGGGCACCTTAAAAACAGAGAGAGTTAGTTTAAGGAACAGGCTTTTATCAAATTAAAATGTTCACGCAAAAGACATTTAAAAAAATATTCAAGTTGTATGTGTATTTAGATTGAGTTTTGTGTCTTTATTTGAATTGGGGGGAGAAAACCCCACTAAAAAACAAACATGGGAACAATATGAATAAAACAGAAAAAGCAATATGGTAAGCAGGTGCTTGGATGGTCTCTTCAAGAAGCAGGTTCTGAACATAAATTAGTTTATGCACATGCCCAAGTCAAAGCCTTTAATGACCATACCTACAAAACAGAAAAAAGTAGATTTCAAACTAGTGTTTCCATCAGACAAGAATGTCGCCACTGAATTACAAAGAAAAAAAAAAAAAAAAAAAAAAAAAAAAAAAAGACATACCACTTCAAATTTGAATATATTAATTTGCATGTTTGAGGAAAATAAAATCACCATAATATAAATAAAATCTGCTCTTTATACCTCAAATGTTTAGTTTCCAAATGCATGCTTATGTTTAAAATTGGTTAATTTTAGATAAAAAAAAAAAACAAAACAAAAAAAAACCAAAACAATTTAATGGCAGCTGTGGAACCAACATTGTTCTCTACACCAAACTGCCAAAAACAATCCTGACCTTCCTTTCACTCATTGTGTAAGCCATACGCAAGACTAAACAAAGCAGGAGAAAGATGAAAGTGGTAGAAGTTTGGACTATGGAGATGAAGTTTTAGAGTGTCACAAAGCCCCTTCTAAATAATTTTCCACTTCTTTGTACAGCCAAGTGCACCTTTTAATTCACTACAGGTTGCTCCTGAATGCAGACTGGGAGATTGCCCCATGGTATGTGCTTGGAGGACCATTGAGATGCAGTAGTACAGAACCAATAGAT
Organism: Mixophyes fleayi; assembly: GCF_038048845.1. Lineage (NCBI taxonomy): Eukaryota > Metazoa > Chordata > Amphibia > Anura > Limnodynastidae > Mixophyes > Mixophyes fleayi. The sequence continues at coordinate 78,606,662 of NC_134409.1, forward strand.
GTTTTGTGGTACATATTGAGTGCTTTTTAAAAATTAAATCTATTGTTTGTAAATACAGAGGAACTCTAAGAACATGTACTACATGGCTAAACTAAAATTAATGAACAAATCCTAGCTACTCCAAAGCAGACTTACTAGACAAATGGAGACAATTTTACATCAGGCATTGTCACCATTTTTTGAAGTATGTTTGTTATGCCTACTGGACAATAAAAAAATAAAATAAATAGTGTTGGAAGCTACTTGAAGTATGCAACAAAATATTGGTTAATATGCACCCAGAAACTAAACCGAAACAATGTAATTGAAAAAGGACTCCTTGGAGGTTGTTAAAAACAAAAAAAAATCAGTAACGTTTGCAGAGCCCTTGTATCTCTTGGCAGTAGATGGTAGCCAACACACAGTTTTGAAAAGGTTAAGAGCTACACTGGTAGAAAAAAAAAATAAAAAAGCTTTTTTTATATTACGTACTTTTGAAATTCCCACTCTCGATTATCCAATGGACAAACTTGTCGAGTCTTCAACCAGCGAGAAATGCAATGGAAGTGGAATGCATGCTAGAAGAAAGAAAAAATATCTTCACTTATGGTTGCATCATTCCCCACAGCTATACTGCCTTAAAATGTACAAGGGAACAGATTAGTGTCACTAAGCCCATTTCCATACATTTTTTTTGCTGTCCAATAATTTGAAAACCTAGTAAAAAAAAAAACAAAAAAAAAAAACAAAACAGAACACGCACCACACACACACACAAAGTAAATCAGATAAACTTAGATTGTACGCTCCTGAGCAGGGCCATCTCTCCTCCTGTTTCCACCACTTCTAACTCTGCTCTCCAGCTACTTAGCCCTCCTCCTCGAGGGTCCTCCACCCCACGTCCACTCTCGCTCCCTCCTCCCCCCTGGGGGTCTCCCTGTCTTCCGCACCCTCCTTCTTGGGCCCCGTCGTTTGCGGATCCTCCCTCCCCCTTCCCCGCCCTCTCTAGCTGTACATTGAGCTTACTGAGTTGCTGTGTTTACTGTACTGTGCTGTCTCCCATTGTATTGTAATTTTGTTTGCCTCTGTACGGCGCTGCGGATGCCTTGTGGCGCCTTATAAATAAATATTAATAATAATAATAATTTAACATCAATATTTATATAGCGCCAGCAAATTCTGTTGCACTTTACAATTTGGAACAAACTAATAGAATACTTGGTAATACATACAGAGAGGTAAGAAAGCCCTGCTCACAAACTTACAATCTATGGGAAAGATGAAAGATGTGGCCATGCAGAGCACAACGAAACAAAATTCAGTCAAACTTAAAAGCAAAAGAGTTTACCGTCATGGACAAGATTTATATTCCTAAAGTCTATACTTTTTCTGGCCAATTTTTGCAATGGCTACTAAAGCAAACCCATAACTAAACATATTAGACTGCAAGGCAAAGTCCAAGTTATAGGACATTAAGTCAAGGCTTACCGCTCATCTATCTGCTATCTATATATTCAATTCTCTTTTCTTCCACCTTTCCCCCCCCCCGCATGTACTGTGTGCCATTGATTACACATATATGGCTCTACCAATAAAGTTTCTCAGACATGTTGGCATGGAATATACCCTAAAAAGAAGCAATATTCTTTTTTTGAGACAGACAACTGAGCAAACCAGGTTTGTCAGCTGTATATATTTTGGTTCAGTAATATACAGGAGGGAAATAAATATGGCAGGAACAATTGTACAGGAATAACCTATACACATCACAGTGAAGGAGGGAATTTCACAAAGTGGGTAAGGGAGCCGATGGGTGGGTAGATATTTTGAGACAAGCGAGATGTATGTAGGTGCAGTTTTGCCGATTGCTTTGTATCTTCGTATAAGAATTTTATATTTGATTCTGTAAAAAACAAAAACAAACAGATGACCAATGTAGAGGCTGACAGAGTGGCTCAGCAGAGGAAGAACAATTTGTAGGGAAATCAATCTAGCCGAGAGGTGATATTAATTACTGAGCTTGACCTACTAGGCCTCAGCTGCTGTAATCATCCTCAGTAACAAAAGTTTCAGCTAATGCAGGGGTGGGCAAACCTGTCCTCAAGGGCCATATCCAGTTCATGTTTTTAGGATTTCTGTCTGTAGAAACAGGTGGGATAATTACTGACCCAGCCAAATAGATTAACTCAGCTGTACATGATTAAAGAAATCCTAAAAACATGAACTGGATATGGCCCTTGAGGACAGGTTTGCCCACCCCTGAGCTAATGCAACCTTCATCCACATTAACATTTCCACCATATGAAGGGAGGGGGCTGTTGCTGTTCACTACAATTACATTCAATACATAATTTTCTCCACCATCTTCTCACTTGCAGTCTGGGTTTCTGATCTAGAGACAATATTGTAGACTCAATCAGCTTGCACACTGACTAGCTAAAGAAAACATGTGCTACGATAAAAAAAAAATTGCATACCCTTATTGGATTTGCATCCTTCCATTTTTTGCTACTCATAGGTACACAGGGTGTGGATCTCCTGTTACAGAATAATGCCCAACTCTTGTTTAGGCGATAGTCGCGGTTTTTGCTTTCAGCATGCATCACGTCTGAATCTCAGTTCCTCTGGTATACGTACCTAGTACTAGCATTGTTGAATTTTTTTGCGAGTGTATTTTGAATTATATTTAACAGATATGGGTTTAAAAATACTGCACTAGATCCCTTCTGTTTTTTCTTTGCCATATCTTTACACGGTGGTAGTCACTTCAGCGACTCCCCAAATTCCGACAGCACTTTCCACGATATGTGAACTCCGATTTTCAGGTTTCCTACCTTGAGGTCACATCGAATGCATGGTATACCTCTTGCAAAAAATTGCGGCCAATGAACATGCCGCTGTGTAAAAACGACGTCATCTTAAACTGCGACAGACAATTTTTGCCATTAAGGTGTTCATTTAAGTAAGCGCCGCATCTACAATGTAGAACATTGTAGACGAGACGCTTCCTTAAACGAAGAATGACTTGATCATTGGGAGACTTCTGTATTGCACCAGCAAATCGTATGGGAGGAAAAAAATAAAAATAAAAATAAAATAAAAGATACTGGTGGGTATGAGGCCATTTTGTTGGTGGGCAGAAAGCTTGTGGGGTGAGCCATAGTGCTATAGGTGGTAGGTATGGGACATTTTGTGTCTTACATTGCTATATGCAAAGCAGACCAACGCCACCAACACTTTTTTTTTTTAATATAGTAATATCTATTTAAGCTGCACCTCTGTAGTCATGTGATTGCGCACCCATATACAGCAAAAGTAGGGGATAACTAGCCCATACTAACCATCTGACTAACAGTTGTGTGACAGCCCACTAAATACTTTGTAACCTTTGCATTCTAGCTGGACAAATATTCAATATGATGTAGCACTTACACTTGTGTATCAAACCATTTTCCCATAGATTGTAAGCTTGCGAGCATGGCTCGCTTACCTCTGTCAGTATGCATTACCCAGTATTGTTTTAGAACTGTTTTTTCCCCAGTTGTAAAGCGCTACGGAATCTGCTGGCGCTATATAAATGCTGATGATGACTTTCCAGTAACCATGAAAGAGTCAGAATATTTAGACTCATTGCCTTAGAGTACAGTTGAGGTACTTACATTACACACTCCCCATGCCACAGTACATTCCTCTGAAGTTGCGGATGCTTGATTAGCCTGACATTCTATACCTGAGGAGGAGGGGGATAGTGGAAAAAAAAAACAAAAAAAAAAAAAAAACAGGGGGGAGGGGGAGTAGGGGGTGGAGAGGCACATCATTAGCGACACACATTTTTACACCTTTGTTCACTGAGAAATACTTTGAATAATCATATGAAAGTTCAGGTGTCCCCTAGGTGATGGAGTAACAACAGACTAAATTTCTGTTTAAGGCATCATCAATGAATTAAAGGTATGGGAATTAAAACAACAGCTTAATTGACTGATCAGTAAGCAATCCAAGTTACCCACAAAACTTAGTGGTTAGCACCTCTGCTTCACAGCACTGGATTCACAAGTTCGATTCCCAAACTTATCTGTGTGGAGTTTATTTTCATATGTTCTCTCTGTGACTGCGTGGGTTTCCTCCCACACGCCAAAAAAACAAGACATACTAGTAGGCTATTTGGCTGCTACCAAATTGATCCTAATCTGTGTGCACGTTAAGGAATTTAGACTGCAAGCTCCAATGGGTAAGGGACTGATGTGAGAGTTCTCTGTACAGCTTTGTGGAATTAGTGGGTGGAGATATATATATATATATATATATATATATACACACACACACACACACACATATACATACACACTATATGGACAAAAGTTTTTGGTCGCTTGACCATTACCCCAACAGGGTCTGTAATGACATTATAGTCTAATATATACTTTAATATGGAGTTGGTCCCCATTTTGCAGCTAGAACAGCCAATATTCTTGAAAAGCTTGGAGTGTTTCTGTGGTAATCTGTGCCCATTCATTCTGTAGAGCATTGAGGTCAGGCACTGATGTTGGGTGAGAAGGTGTGGCTCTCAATCTATGTTCCAGTACATCCCAAAGGTGTTCCATGGGATTGAGGTCAGGGCTCTGTGCAGGCCAGTCAAGTTTTTTCAAAGCGAAATTCATCAAACCATGTCTTTGTAGTCCTTGCTTTGTGCACTGGGGCAGTCATGTTGGAATAGAAAGGTCCTTCCCTCAAACTGTTGCCCACACTGGAAATGAGGGGCCTAGCCCAAACCCTGAAAAACAGGGCCATCCCTCCCCCACCAAACTTCACAGTTGGCATAATGCAGTAAGGCAGGCAACGTTCTCTTGGCATCCGCCAAACCCAGACTCGCCCATCTCTCTGCCAAATAGAGAAGTGTAATTCGTCACTACACAGAACATGTTTCCATTGCTCCAAAGTGCAGTGTCTGTGTGCTTTACACCACTCCATCCAATGCTTGGCATTGGTCTTGGTGATGCAGGGCTTGTATGCAGCTCATTGGTCATGGAAACCCATTCCATTAAGCTCCTGCTGCATAGTTTTTGTGCTTACATTAATGTCAGTGGAAGTTCTGAACTCTTCAGCTGTGGAATCAGCAGAGCGTTGGTGACTTTAACGCACCATGTGCCTTAGCAGTCATTGACCCACTCTAATTTTGTGTGGTGTTGCATTTCGTGTCCAAGTTGCTGTAGTTCCTAAATGCTTCCACTTCCTAATAATATCACTTACAGTTGACTGTAGAATATCCAGCAGGGATGAAATTTCATGAACAGTCTTATTGCAAAGGTGGCATCCTATAAAAGTACCATGCTTGAAGTCAGTCACTGAGCTCTTCAGAACGACCCATTTTGTATCACAAATGTTTGCAAATGGAGACTGCGTGGCTAGGTGCTTGATATTACACACTTCTGGCAACGGGTCTGATTGAAACACCTCAATTCAATATTTAACAGGTGTGTGCAAATACTTTTGTCCATATAGTGGGTGTGTTATTTAATATGTACACACATACACAAACACATGAGCACTACAGCCAGCAATGTGTTAGACCATAACCTTCAACATTTTTAATTATTTTTGCAAAGTATTATTACAACCGCCCCCACCCAGCTGCTTCTTAATGCCACCTGGCTACCAAAGTTTTCTGGGGATTGGAAATGTTAATATTTATTGCAAAATAAAGAGCAAATAATTTAGCACACAAAACTAAATAGTAAACATTATGTTTACTAGCACTTTCCATTCCCGAATGAGAGTTCTAAACACTCATGAACTACCACCTAGTTAACTACCAAAAGATGGTTACTGAAAGTTTTGTCTGTTTACACTTTTGTTACCTACAATTATTCCCCAGGAACAGTCAGATATGGTGCCAGTGATCTCCTGCTTAGCCCGAGTAAGCTTTTCAGAGTTATGAAACAAAAATAATTTAGCTCTATATACATTTTCAGGGAATAATCCCTTGCTAACACATTTTCAGTAATTGGAGATATCTGTTAAAGGCAGATAAACAGGCAATTTTAAAGGCATCCATGATGTGTGTGTATGGGGAGGGGGGGGGGGGGGGTATGTTGGTTCTAGACTTACACAAGTCCATGATGTGGTTTCTGCAGATAGCACAATTATCAACCACAATATCCCAGGCCCAGAGAGCAACTGCATTCCACTGTGTAAAGAACATAAAACATAGTTAGTATCAAGCATTTAAGAAATGTTTACCTTGGCCAAAACACTGTGAAAAGTTCAGTGGCCAACTAAATAAGGCTCTTTGAAATGTGATAAAGTTGTAGTTTGTTTGTGAACAATGGTCTTTAATTCTAATACAGAGCAGAACACCACCATTAAACAAATACATTTTTAAAAAAAATGTATCACTGCTTGCCTCTGAGGAGTCATTTCTGTTTGAGCCAATGAATGCACCACTTCCTTGGATCAAATATTTGAATGACAGTGTTATTTTGACCTAGCAAATTAGCACACTACTACAATACACACGGTTAACGCAACATGCTAGCTGACCTGCTAAACAACATCTGGGAATTGTAGATTTCAGGGTTGGTTTGTTTTTAAAAATGTGGGACATGGCTTCAGGCCAATAACAGTCACTATAAATCTAGTAATATTCGAAGAAAGATGGCCCCTTTTTTTTTTTTTTTTTTTTTTAAACATTCAGTCATCTAAACATTTCATGACACTAAATACATATTTTATGTGGTAATGACAGCTCCAACATTAAGTCTCTCTCAACGGCCTCTCCCCTTTAGTTCCAGAGAGGGGCTTGTAGACATCACACCAGAGGAAGATAATGAGATTAGGATATTAAGACAAGACTCACATGCCTGGGAACAATACTCATAATCTTAAATAATTTTTCCTGTAGCATTTTGATAGGAGCCTAGACTGGACTCTGATATTGAGATTCTGCTCCCCCAGCCTTAACACTTTGCAGATGATTCACATCTTTAAGCTTTGTCTGTGTGAAGAGTTTTTTTTATCATGTGTCATGACTCTCTTTGGAGGGAAGCCATGAATGAAATAGTGACAAAAGTTGGTACTATCCTAGTATATCTTGTTAATGTACAGAACAGCTACTTAAAACCAAAATGAAACATTATTTTGATTGTCACTCCAAGATATCTAGCTGCACTTTGTGTTTTTTAAAATGCACTGGCTCATCAAACCTACCTTGAAGTATTATTAACCTAAAATATACATTGGCAAATTTAGACTGCAAGCTCCAATGGGGCAGGGAATGAGTTCTCTGTACAGCTCTGCAGAATTAGTGGCGCTATATAAATAAATGATCTACTAACAGCATTCACAAGTATACATACAGGAAAATTTCAGGAGCCTACCAGACCTGAAGATATTCATCAACATCATCAACATTTATTTATATAGCGCCAGCAAATTCCGTAGCGCTTTACAATTGGGAATATTTAACAAAGTTGTAAATCTAGGGAAGAAAGGCTTCCCTATCAGTACATTGAAGGACATTGCAGTCAAATAGTTCCAGCCTAAAATATAAATCCTAGTTTACAAATGCAAATGTGTGTAATCTCTCTAGTTTTGGCAAAGCATATAATGTTACTACTGTAGTATATCTTTATTTAAGACAGCATGTGTTTTAGGTTTAATTATCTTAAAATACAGGGCACATGTATGTAGAAGCAGCTGTACTATGGGGCACATTTAACAAATGACGGTATTGCACTATCGTGCACTTACCGTGAAAATAGCTGAAGCTGGCGTACATGAGGAAATCTAATGCTGTCAGCTCTGCTCCGGAGAGCAGAGCTGGACAGCGCATGTGTGGAGGGATCACATGATCCCTCCCTGTCACTCACAGCTCTCTCTCTGTAACGATAGTTGCAGAGACAGAGAGGGGATCTGTGTACTGGACATGCGCACTTGAAGAGTGAGGAGAAGACCCGGAGACAGCGCTTCCGAAGAGGCAGGTAAGTATGTTTTTTTTTTTATCACTGAAACAGCAGTTTTTCGGAACTGCTGTTTCTCTGCACGGCTGTACATAAATGTGAGAAGTAGTTCAATTCTTATCATTGCGATAAGGATTGAAAACTACTTTTCACTTTATGTGAATAATGATAAATGTACCCCTATATCATCTACCAGCAGCAGATGAATCTAATGAAAAAGTATATTCTAAGCTAGATTTTGTATATACTATATTGAACACTGTAAATAAGAAAAATCTGTGTGAGAAGATCACAAGAACCTACATTAAATCAACACACTTAAATCATTACAATTTCTAATATACAGAGCAGTCTACAAAAATAAGTCATATTCGATTATCTAGAATAGATGAACAAGTACTGAGAATTTTTAACATTTCATGTACCTTACATATTCATATTTAGGTTTAATTTTAAACAAAAACCCATACAGACAAGTAACCCACGCCCTAAACATCCATTGTTTGTGCATTTTTACAAAGCTGCTATGCTCCAAAATATTGTATAAAACAAGGACACATTCATAACGCTCGTCACAGGATAAAAAAAATCCAACGATTTCGCCTACCAGATATGCACTGATAATGATCACCATAGGTGACCCGAGACTCTGCGCTATGCTTTGAGATAATTGATGTGAACGCCATTGCCTCAGCTACCTCGAATGTCCCGACGAGGATTGGTTTTGTAAACTAAGCTGTCAGTCACGCTACATGCAGGAGCATGCAATCAATAGCCAGTAACAACATTCTCTAACAGTGGAAAATAATCTAGACCGGAAAAAAAACTGGACCAATTTATCACAGTACTACCAAGAAGAGATAACCTACCTTCTTCACCTCGAACCGCTTCTTACCGACGCTGTTGTTGGTCCCACTCGGAGTATCTACATCCATAGCAGCAGCCATTTTGAATGATAACACATTCCGGTTCTTTATCGCGCATGCACTACTCACGCATTGTCGTCAATGTCATGTGACTTTCTTAAAGGCGCTTACTAGAAGCGTTCGCTACTGTCTATGGGTCAAATACTGATAACAAGGAAGTAGATGTCTGTCATAATCAAATGAACAACAACAACAACAAAAAAAACACATTCACAAATAATATCTGTATATTATTATTATAAAATGTTGAGACGTCTGTTTTATTGAAATAAAAGATAAACAAAAACGGAATCATAGTTTACAACAGTTATATTTTCTTTTGGGGTTATACAGTTATGCAAATCACATCATATCACATGAAATGTCACGAATGTCATGAAATGTAGTTGAGAATTTACCGCTTTACACGGGCAGAATAGTCATTAATGATGCCATTAATATTGATAAATGCACAGTAAGTACCACTTGTCCTGGATACAGTTCTTTGGATCTGATTTTAAGCTTTATATTTAGATTTAACAATTAAAGGTATTTTATCTGTAATGTAATTGCATGATGAGACAATACGTAAAGTTATCTTGGGTGATTTCATTCTTTGCTACCTTCAAAGACAACAAATTGGAACTATGTAACACTTCTATTCCTCTAGTTTGGATTACTTTAAATTTCCACCAAGTTAGACATTAGAGGGGATAAATTTACTAAACTGCGGGTTTGAAAAAATGGATATGTTGCCTATAGCAACTGTTAAATATGATTTTTTGTTAAGGCCTCATAAGGCCTTTGTTCAGCCATTTTATTGTAACTTGTATAGAAATATTATTTGCTAGAAGAGATTATTCATTTTTCTGTTAACTTGCAGTTTTGCAATATGTGAGCCTATGGCCTTGAAGTTGAACTAATAGAGAACACCTGAAGAATGTAACCAGTTATGAAAACAATAATGAGCTTCATATCCAGCTGGTAGTATGGGAGCTGTATCCATGGTGTTGCACATAGCATATCTCCAACCAGTGTCGGACTGGGGCATGAGGGGCCCACCGGGGGACTGCCATGGTAGGGGCCCACCATAGGGGGTGTGGTCAATCGCTATAGAGGCGAGACCAGACACTAGAGGCGGAGTGGTCAGCTCATGACAGACACAGCTAACATAATGTAGTATATCAAGAAATGTAGTGTATATAAACAGTGCATAGTCTAGGCCCGCTCCTTAGATCAGGACAAAGTCTTGCTACACTAGATTCAGAACAGTTGGCAGACTGTCCTGCTCTCTCCTACCTGTTCTTGCAGCGTTCACTACGTTTAGCGGTTGGCTAAAATATAGTCTAGTCCAGTTGTGCGCATATATATATATATATATATATATATATATATATATATATATATATTGTCTATTAGTAATAATAATGGAACAAATAAATGTTCATATTATGCCACACAGTAGTGCCCCAGTTCAATTTATACCACATAGTTCAATTTATGACACAATTCAAATTATTTCACAGAGTACTGCCCCCAATCCATATTATACAAAGAACATGCTACCCACCCCCAGGTAAATAGGGAACATTGTCAAGTTAAAAAAAAAAAAGCAAATAAAAAAATTACAATAAAATAAAATAAACGTGACTTACCTCTGCTTCATCTCCACTCTGTGGTCGACTGGGCACGGTCCAACGTCATGACAAGTGCGACTCTTAAAGGTGCAGGTGACTTGCACTTTGCAAATTTTTGACTCAGGTGGGCCCCACCGACATAGAAAAGGGCAGGGGCAGATTATGAACTTAAAGTGGCCCTTGAAAAAAATCTGAAAGTGGCCTCATGTAGGTGGGGCCAAATAAATGGTAGTTGGAGCCCAGTATGTGTGCATCCAACGTGAGTGTGTGCGCCTGCTGTATGTACCTGAGTATGTGTGTCCTGTTCTTGTCGCTTTTCCGACCAGTGGCTGCTGGTGTCTTTAGCTCAGTTGCTGCTTGACTGGATCCGGGAATGTTGGGAATCCTATCTGGAAAAAAAATGGGTACATTTAGAAAATTCCAATCAGCCCTTAGCATTAAATAAACAGTACACACGTTTAATAATTAGGCCTCCCTACAGCCCAAACATTAAAATAATAGTATTCACTTTGATAAATAGATCTATTTCCCTCCAACCAGACCCGACATTAAATTCATAGTATCTGGATTTAATAAGTGAACCTATTTCCCTAACGCCAAACAGGCCTAGCAATAAATAGCATTTAAGTTTAATAAATATAACCATTTCACACAACCATCCCTGGCATTAAATAATTCACATTTAATAAATAGCCCTCCTGCCCAAACTCAGCCCCATATTCAATTAATAGTCCTAAACCACCCCAGCATTAAATTAAAGGTCCCGCCACCTCATCCTAAATTAATAGGCCCTGCTATTAAATTAAATTGCCCCTCCATCACCCCACAAATAAAATAGTACCCATTAGCCACCACCTACCTCACACCCACATTACATTACCACAAGCCCCCCTACCCCCACCCCCATTTCACTTATAATAAGCCCCCCTGCTCTCATCTCATTTTGTTTATAAGCACCCCCTGCTCACCCCGTTTCACTTTAACCAACCTTCCCTGTCCTCACCCCCATTACATTGCAACAAGCCCCATTGCACACACACACACACACACACACACACACATTACCATGACAGTTTTCAATTCCTTATCTGCAAGAAATGGCCAGATTTTCATCGTTTACTGTTATTTGTTCTATTTAGCTGGATTACAAAAATACTGCCATTGTATTTTATTCAACCATTGAGACATTTAGAAGAATTATAGGTACAATGTTGTGGGTGTGCACACAAATCTGCTGTTACTTAAATAGTGACCCAGTGATGGGGGATTTCACATGGTGAGTTCTCATAAGGAAGAGAATGTATGTCCACTTATAACAATAGGACACAACCTTTTGATACTGGTTCAGATAGAGTTCACCATAAAAATGAACTTTAGTGCAGTAAGCAACACCACCATAAATGTACAAATGTTCCCTATTGGCTAGACTCTGATGGATGGAAAGTTTAGGCTATACAAAGATGCTAGGTAACCCATACTCTATAAAATGTTGGACATACAGAGAATTTGATTCGTTTTCACATGAACAATTCTTCTGCATTATACTTTATTCAGTAAACCATGTTATCTTTTTACAAGTTCTGCCTGGCGACAGATCTGTGCTGCAATATAATTATAGCGGAGACCTGCAGAGAAGATGGGGATTTTCTGGCCACCAGCGATACTATTCATGCCATCGATGGCCGAGATTCCTGTCTGGATCATCTCCTCAGGAGATTAAATACACATTAAACAAACACACAAACACTTACCTTGTCGCGCTTCCTGCATTGCACACATGGGACGGCACCTATCACATGGTGCGCGTCCCATGTGACTCCTGAATGGAATAAGGGAAGTAAGTCGCCAGCTGCTGGCTCCTCCCTCTTCAAAAAGGGGGCGTGGCCTTAAAGCGTCGGGGCCTACCGGTGATTTTTCCGGTATCCCGGTGGGCCAGTCCGACGCTGTCTCCAACTCCCCTTGAGATAAGAAATAATAGGCTCATCTGTCCTTAGAAGGGGGAGAAAAGTAAACACCTCAAGAATACGTGAGAAAGTTAATCAGTAGCGCTTCTCATAAACTAGTGGTATAAACTATTGTATGCATATGACGTAGGATTCATTTATTCAGTAGCCTATAAAAACCTGTATCTTTGTATCAATAAACTAGAGAATATTCCTTGCATACAGAACTTGGTCTGTGTCAATTCTCTCCAGCTGATTGAAGCGCTTCCAGATATACTTGACACCACAGGCTGACTTGGGTCAGAATTTTAGATTTAACAACTTGGAGGTCGCCACAGAGATTCGCTGTCCAGCAGGCTACAAGACAGACAACGGAGGTTTCCCAGCACATTGAACCCCAACATCCGCGGTCAGTAGATTTCTACTCGTTGGTCTTCCTAGTCTGGGTCACCTCATGTCTGTCTGAGGCACCTGACACGCGAATTTGTGAGTCTCAAGTATCATCTGATTAATATAATACAGTATTAACCCAATTTGTTTACTGTAATTGTATTGTTGATTAGATTTTTGAAAGATGATTGAATTTTGAGTGCATGTGTTTGTACCTATGTATGATGTATAAAGCATAAAAGTCACATAAGACATTGATCAAAGAAGCATGTAATGGAATAGAGGGATTTAGAGAGTTATTGTTTTGAACATTGAGTGAACATTTTAGACACCATCCCCAGAGGTATATCAAAGAAGGGAGATTCTGTAATCTGCCCAAATTGTGTAAGAGAGATTTCCAAAAGACCTTCGTCCCAGATACTGTCAAAGAAGCTATTTAGCACGGACATCCAGTACAAGGAGTCCACAGAACGGGACGTCCAGTGGAAGGACAACCCACAGAAACTAGATAAGAGTCCCGATTTGGACTCAACAGAATACTGTCAATACGAGTAATATAGATAGTAAACAAATGACAGCAGCTCCCTCATAGATATGATGCACAAAGACTAAAGGAAATGGGGGAGTAGAAGGTCTGCAGGGAATTTTTCAAGAAAGCGGGGATAGCCAAAGATATGTGTGGATGGAGAAACAAAGGTGTTGCAAGTGGTAATGTGACAAGAACAAAGGGGTATTGAGATCAAACCCCAAGAGATTGTTTGAGGTGGCACAGGAAAGTTAAGAGATCTGAAAAGTCGAAATATATGTGGATATGCTAAATGCATCGGAAGCTGAATAATGAATCAAGTAGGTTGTATATTATAAATGTATGTTTGATCCTGTGCAGCTGAATAAGTGAAATGTGCCCCTCCCTTATTCTGTGTAAATGATTTCAGTGTGTTGAGATAAGAAGCACACTGTTTTTTGTTTTTTGACAATGTATGTAAAATTAAAAAAATGTGTCCGGAGTGCTGATTGATGATAACATGTTGAAGCTAACTTGTATTTAGTGTAATGCTGGGACTTGTAGTTCCACAGCAGTAGGCTGGAAGATGTCAGTTAAGTTTTCTTTCTCTGTATGTGAGTTTTGTCTCCGTCTTACTGCGTGTGAGAGAGATCCGTGATAATTCACATTGTTTGTTCTCTGTCTTAGTGCTCTATAAGGGAGATGTTTGATTTACTTTAAATCACAATGTTTGTCTGTCTTGTCCGTTTTTTACAAGAGACATGTTTCAAGGTTGAAAAAGTTGTACATTCATTGCTTAATGATAAGCTTTTAAAAAGATACAAAAGAAGTTTTAAAATGTTTGGTCCGATTGCACGGACAAGATTGTAAATAATGTACATTATCACTATAAGTACTAGTGTCAGAACAAAGCTGGCTGGGATCCAACAAGCCGTTTCTGTATTTGAACAAAATAATTTTGTTTCTGAAGTTCAGAAATATAGCTTTCTCTTTAATGAAGTTGAGAATTGTGGGAGTGAGCTTACATGCTGTTTTTATCTGTGTTAAAATGGCGCTGATGAATGTTCTCAGAAATCAGGAGGGTTTGTTATGCCTTTAAAGAAATGTTACGAGATAAAATGTCGTCTGTAAGCGAGACTTAAGTGAATATATTTTTACTTTGAACACGAAAATCACAGAATCTAGAAATATGTGTGAATATTTGGTCACGGGAGAGAGATTTTGTTGAGAAAATGTTGAATGATTTACAGACACAATGTATTGTGTCTAACGAGAGTACTCTGATTTATGAGACAGTGCTGCTTTTAAAATGGTTGAATACTTGGAACCAAGATTCCAGATTGAATGTTTCTAAACCCGGAAATTTAATTAGTGTCATTTAAAAGGGCTGTACTAAGAGATGATAAGAAAGGAGTGGCTTTGAACACTCGCCCAGGTCTCGTCACTTTGACATTCTCTATTTGTGAAATTAGGGACTGCCCCTTTGAGGAAATCAAGGCATGGAACGCATAGCGTCACAGTTAAGCTTTTAGCAGCTGTTCACTGGTTACCTGATAACAGTATACACGCATGTTACAGTTACAGTAATTCCTAGTAAATAAATGTTAATCTCTATGCAAAAGTTTTTTTATTCACAGGTCTCCAGCTGCAAAGACCCATTAGGCAATCCAGATTGCATTGATTTAACTTCCAATGCACCATCTTTGCACCACAACAAACATAAGTATAAACTAATGAAGGATTTAAATAACGTAAACTCTTCTGAGTAATGATTACCTTGTTTTGGAAGAGATATTAGAGTTTATGTGCTATTCACATAGCAAATGCATGAACTAGGTGGTTTTTCTGTATGTGCAGAAAGCAAAAGGTTTTTATTTGTATCCTCATTACAGTTTTGAGTAAATCAGTGTTTGTAAAGACATTTACTGCCCTTATTTACTGTGCTATAATTGTCATATACTGTAAATAATTCTTTTTATTGTGGGTATGGTAATGCATTGATGGGAATTCTATATTTTTACAGAAATGAAAAAGATTTAAGACTTTAAGAGCAATTGTATGTGCTCCTGCATTAGCACTTCTGGATCATAGCAAGCCATTTATACTCTCCTCTGAGCAGAACCAAATGTTTAACCAATTTTAAGCTGAAATAACTTCAGCGCCAGTACAGGCTTTGCCAGATTATGACAAGCCTTTCACATTATTTTGTTATGAAGTCAGTGCACATGTACAAGGAGTACTGACACAAATACATGGTCGCAAGCTAAGGTCACTTGCATACTACTCTGCTTTAGTGCTTGAAAAGAGTATAGATATTGTGCTAGGACACCCAGTTACCTTAACGGTATCGTACGTTGTGACAGAAACCAAGCACAAGCAAAACATTTGTTACCGGCCAGATTTACTAAGTATGAAGATATACAGCACAAAGGACATTCCCTCCTATTGTGAAATGAGTGACATATAACACTTGCCGAGCGCACTGTGTATTTTCTTCCTCCCTTTCCTTTTTTATTAGAAGAAGAAAAAAAAAAAAAAAAAAAAGGAAGCACAAGAGGCCCCAGAGCCTCTCATGTTCACAGATATATGTTAAGACCATACTTACCTACTTTCTTCAGCTCCCTTCCGGGAGCCAGCCAGTGGAGGGGGGCGTGAAGGGGCGGGGTGGCCGAAATCGCGTCATTTCGGCCCCGCCCCCTGTGACGTCATGACGCAAATTGCGTCATTTGACAGCGGGGGCGGGGCCAAACGCCGCGATTCACCGGGAATCGCGGCGTTTGGGATCTAATTCTGCCCACTTCACTAGGAAGTGGGGCACTTCCTAGTGAAGTGGGCAGAATTCGAGAGATTGCCACACTCGCCCGGGAGTCCGGGAGACTCTCACAAAATGCGGGAGTCTCCCGGACATTCCGGGAGAGTTGGCAAGTATGGTTAAGACCTTCAGACAAGGGGAATCTGAGTAAACTGTATTTTAAGTTTTCTAAAGGTCCAAGGGAGACCAGAGAGGGGAGTTCATTGATATTAGCAGGAGGAATATAGATTGCACGTTATTTTCCTTTGCTGTGCGCTGTAGGTGTGTACTAGACTAGAAAGGAAAGCCAAGTTTGGAAGAACCAGACTCAGGCCCATAGTAATGTATAGATCATTATACATAATTAGAAAATTCTAATATGAAAGTTTAACCCAACCAAATAAAGAAAAGAGCAACCCATGACTACAGGGGTTTACACCCAATGCAGGAATGTGTTTGTGAGTATTGTGGCCCAACACATTATTATATACACTAATAGAACTGATGATGTGGCTTATTAACAGGTTATTTAAGCTAAGTGTTTCTCTTCCAGAAGAATTAAAGTTACCACATCTGTCTTAACCGTTGTACTGTACACTCCATCTAATGAGTGTAAACTTTGTGGAACTCAGAAACCAAGAACCTTTTCCTTGGATTCCACATGCTCCTTACTGAAGCCTATCCTAATGAAGTAGCACTGCTTACTCCCAGTAACGTTACACTTAAGCAGTGCACAATGTTGAATCCTGCTGCCTTATTGCAGCAAGTTTCAAAAGATGGGAGAAGTACCTGTATATATTGGGGTTACCCTAGGGATTTGGGGGAATTCCATTCCAGCTTGAACAGAAAGAAAGGAAAAAAAAAAAATGCAAACAAAATTTTTCTGAACATGATTGCATAGAACTAATGAAACAAGAATCTCTGGTTTTATCTCACATTAAAGATAAACCATTACCAGATGCAGACATCACTCTTTTTGTAGATGGTTCACACTATCACATAGATCCTGTCCCGTATACAGGGTGTGCTGTAACCACACACACAGAAATAGTGATTCAACAGACTCTACCGAGTCACATGTCAGCACAAGAAGCTGAACTAAAGGCCCTGACACTTGCATGCATATATGCAAAAGGACAAAGAGTAAATATTTACACTGATTCAAGTTATGCATTTGTAATTGCGCATGATTATGGCCCTGTATGGAAAAGTAGGGACCTTATGGGTTCAGCAAGCAAACCAGTCAATATGATGAACATACCAGGGCATTGTTCACTGCATTCCAGCTGTCCTCCAAACAGTGATGAAGATGAAGACACACACAGAGATACTACCCCCGAAGCTAAGTGAAATAGACCAGGCCGCACGAGAAGCCGCCATAGCCCCAGTACCCCAAGGGGAGTCTATTTACATGGTGACCCCCTGACCCCTGTTTGACCAGAGCACACTCCAACTTATGGAAAGACAAGCAACAGAAAATAAGAAAAAGACTTGGGCAATACATGGAGCACTAGAAGTGCAAGGAGTGGTGTAAAGGTCAGCGTTTGTGTCTGCCAAAAGTAGTTTATCCCATTATGGCCAATATAACACACGAGAAAGTGCATCTGGGAAAAGATGCTATGGTTGTACTCACTAGCAGCTTATGGATAGTACCAGGGTTCGCCCAAGCAGCACAGTCGTTAGTGGCAGAATGCCTAGTCTGTGCACAAAGTAACCCGAGTAAGTCTGTCCTATGGAAAAGCACACCCCAGACATAATATCCCTATAAGAGGATACAGATAGACTTTATAACTTCCCAAATGCTCGGGCTTTGAGAATGTGCTTGTCTGTGTCAACTTCTTTAGTCACTGGCTGGAGACATGGCTGTATAGAAAAGCAAATGCTAAAGCATTAGCCAAGAAAATTGCGAATGAGGTAATCTGATGATATGGTGTACCAGAGGTCATTGTAAGTGACAGAGGGATACACTTTACGGGGCAAGGATTCCAGAAACTATCACACCCCCTACAGATCCCAAAGTTCAGGATGTATGGAGCGCCTTAATGGTACACTGAAATTGAAAATGCAGAAAATAATGGCTGAAACAGGTCTGCCATGGATCTCATGTTTACCTGCACTCAGTAAAAAATACTGCTAGGAAAGACACAGGTTTAACACCATATGAGATATTGTTTGGCACAGCAAACAGAACAGGCTGTTATTTTCCATAGCAACTACACCATGTATATAGTGATTTGTTGAATTATGTTGCCTTATTATAGAAACAACTAACTGAAATACATGGTCAAATATTCTCCTCCATTGCAAACCCTAATTTTGATACAGGTACCCATAAACTGCACCCTGGGGGGCTGGGTGGTCGTGAGAAAGCACATCAGGAGAAGTCTTGAACCCAGATACAAGGGTCCTTATCAAGTCCTGTTGACGACTCCCATGGCAGTGAAAGTACAGGAAAGAGACACCTGGATTCACGCATAACACTGCAAAGTCTTCAAATCAGGGGAGTCTTGTTCTGATAAATAGAAATGACTGTCTCATTGTATTGATATGTCTTGCCAGAATAATTGTGACTGAAGTAGGGATTAAGGCCTCCCTAACCCAGTATGAAACAGACAGTTAAGTGACATATTGCCTATGCCACTGTGAGAAACATATGGGAAGGAGTGCTCAACAATTTGCACTCATAGTAGAGTAAACTCTGAAAATGTCTTTGTGCAGATGCATAACCTCATTGGTAAAGTTGTCAGTAATGATTCATGTTGGATATTGGAAATATTGGCATTAGTAGCAAATGGTTTAGCAATCCTGTTGATCGTATAGGTGATAATGAAACTAAATATATGGCTGATTAAGAAGTTACTGACACTTGATTGTTGTCTCTCCAAAAAGGGAACCACTGAAAATCCCGAACCTCTGATGATCACAGAAATTACTTCTGAAACCTGACCAGACTATGAGTGTCATGAATTATTTGGACTAGCAAAGCCAAAGAACTGCAGAGTTTGCAACAAGAAACTACTAAAGATTGAACAAAGGACATGCAAGGCCTGCAGAACTACTATAGACTCATTAACTATCTTTTAAGAAACCATCTTTTAAGAAACCATCTTCTAAGAAACCATCTTTTCTAGACATGGACATTTGCCAAAATGCATCTCCTCATAAATCAAGTTAGGACAGGGAGGATCACAGGCTTATTAGTGGGGGATGAGTTGACAGATTCCTAAGGGGACCAACTCTATGCATGTGGCCTCCTACATGTGTATAAGTACCTGCTTATTAAGAATGTGGTTCTATAGATAGGATTAGGTAGGTAGGAGGAGAAAGGGTCGAAAATTGAATAAAAGATGGGAAATGTTAAATATGATTTTTTGTTAAGGCCTCATAAGGCCTTTGTTCAGCCATTTTATTGTAACTTGTATAGAAATATTATTTGCTAGAAGAGATTATTCATTTTTCTGTTAACTTGCAGTTTTGCAATATGTGAGCCTATGGCCTTGAAGTTGAACTAATAGAGAACACCTGAAGAATGTAACCAGTTATGAAAACAATAATGAGCTTCATATCCAGCTGGTAGTATGGGAGCTGTATCCATGGTGTTGCACATAGCATATCTCCAACTCCCCTTGAGATAAGAAATAATAGGCTCATCTGTCCTTAGAAGGGGGAGAAAAGTAAACACCTCAAGAATACGTGAGAAAGTTAATCAGTAGCGCTTCTCATAAACTAGTGGTATAAACTATTGTATGCATATGACGTAGGATTCATTTATTCAGTAGCCTATAAAAACCTGTATCTTTGTATCAATAAACTAGAGAATATTCCTTGCATACAGAACTTGGTCTGTGTCAATTCTCTCCAGCTGATTGAAGCGCTTCCAGATATACTTGACACCACAGGCTGACTTGGGTCAGAATTTTAGATTTAACACAACCAATCAGATTCTAGTTAGCATTTATTTACTGCCTTCTACAAAATGACAGCTAGAATCTGATTGGTTTGCTATAAGTAACACCTCCACTTTTTCAAACCCACAGTTTAGTAAATATACACCTAGGAGTGTGTTCTAAGAAATGTATTATACATACCTCCCATCTGTCCCAATTTAGGCAGGAGGGCTCTGTCTCACCATACTGATTGGGACAGCTTTGTCCCACAGGAGGAAATATTTGGGAGATATTGTCTGTTCATTGCTGCTCTGTATGTCAGAGCAGTGATGAGCATGTGTGCAAGGAAATTAATGATGTTTGGAGCAGAAGAGAGTACAGAGCAGCCTAGCACTTCAAAAGTGCGACCCCAGGGATGTGGCCACACCCCTTACTCAAGTTCATAAATATGGGCTTGATTCATCTAGCTACGGATCTTATCTTTCCGTATTCTAAAGTGCGTAGCGTACTTTAAGTAAAATCGTCAGATACGAAATCCAAATGAGCAACGCAAAGTCGAAAAACACACCCACCTGCGGTCCTTTAGGCAACGGAAAACAATAAGCAATGGATCTCAAGCAATTTACTCAGGTTACAAAATCTGCAACGTTCACTTCCGCTACTTTAAACTAAGCAATGTATACGTCACGGCCAATGTGGGAGGTCCGACGAGTGTGTTTACACATATTAAAACACAATTCTGTGGTTTAAATAATTACACTAAAATTGTAAGCTAATTATTCTTTATCAAGTTTGACATATTTGGTAACCTTTGAACAATGACTTTGGCTTGTTTTTAATGAGCCTAAGCAACACTTTGCTACAAGACAGGTTGTATGATGTGTTTGTTTGTTTGTTTTTGAGTTAAACTGGCCGGATATCATGGAAAATGCATGTACATCGCTAACTTAGCGAAAAATGCATAAAGATTTGCAAAAGAATGTATATGTAGTTTTATAATTCGATCTGGCTTGTTATTAAAATGCTTAGTGTACTCTTCCATAAGCACTACACACACACACACACACACACACACACACACACACACACACACACACACACACACACACACACACACACACACACACACACACACACACACACTAAAGTGCATACAACCTCCACACAGATAAAGATCTGGATTCAAATTCATGACTCCATTTTTGGAAGGTGGAGTAGCTAACCACTAATGCAAACTTTTTGTTGAAAAAACAGGAAGAATAGCAACAAAGCAGCATGCGTGCTAGAGAAGAAAGTGATAGTTAATAGAACTCTTCATTATTAATACAAAATACGACTCTCAAAAGTAGCTAAGTGGCTAGTGCTTTGGCGTCACAAAACTGCCATTATGAGTTCAAATACCAAGCACATCCATAACATCTGTGTGCAGATTGTGGACTTTATTCATTCATCTAAGAAACTTGGCCTAAGCTATGTTTTTGTTTTTACATTTTCCTTCAAAAGTGATCTACTACATGCTCAATTACAAAACCAAATTTGTCATCATATTTGAAATGTATCTACCGCTCAAATGCAACTTTATTACGGCAAGTTACTTTTTCCCTGCCTGACAATGTTAATGCTTGAACTTTCATAACGGATCATGCCCCCCAGGTCACATGCACATTATTGTGTGCATGTTGACATTTCATTGTCGGAATGGCCTAAGGGTGGGGGGGGGGGGGGGGGTGGTTGGTTTGATTTGGAGGGGAAAGTCTCTTTGAAGTGAATTGCCACATTGCCAGGAAACCTAGTTTAATCTGTATCTACGGCTTACAGCTTTTGTTATGCACTCAGCTTTACCCAAACAGAATGCTGACCACAGTCGAGTAGCATGGTGGTTTGCGTCAGTTGCACTTCTGCCTTACAGCACTCATGTCATGAGTTCAATTCCCAACCATGGACTGATCTGTGTGGAGTTTGGATGTTCTCTTCAATGTGTGACTGCCTTTACTCTGACGCTTTAAGTTAACCTTGGACTACCACTACAATGGCACATGATTTGGGGAAGTAGTTAATTAGGTATGGCGTTTTCCATATACCTTCTTTAATGAAGCTCGACCCCAGGGCACATTATGGGTATGTTATTACTACGGATGGCCTACCTCTTAGAGGGGTGGATTGTTGGTGGAGGGCACACGTTCCTTTGGCTCAAATGCAAATAGCAAGCCTTTTTTTCATCAGCTACTGCTTGTGCTTGGATGTGATTTCACCATGTTCTTGTCTTGCAAAATACTATAGCCAACACCAGGTCAGCATGGTGCCTTAGTATTTTGCACCTCTGCCTCCCTGTGCTGGCGTCATGAGTTTGATTCCTGACCATTGCCTTATGTGTATGGAGTTACTGTTCTTCCCATGTTAGTGTTGATTTCATTCAAAAACCCCAAATAATACTTTGTTTATTCATTTGCTGCTAGGCAAAATTAGTAGGGCTATATAAATGTAGAATTGATGATGGAGTCATAAAAAAACTATCTTCCTTAAATGTTAATCTTTTTGGATTATTATATACATTCTTTATTGTCCTTAGACCCACATGTTGTGCAATTCTAATATATTAATAAAGACACACACATCAATGATTATTTTTGCTAAACTTATCTTATTTTTTAAAAGATACAAATATTTGAGAAGTGTGTCCATTAGACTAAACGCAGTTAAAATCATGCGGGTGACTTGCCAAAGAACCTATTATCTGTGGATTCCTGGAATTTCAGCCAATGGGAGCAGGAAGGGGTTGGGACTTATACACAGTTATAAGTCAGTGCAGACAGGACATAGTTCTTCCTGCTTCCGGATTCCTCCTGCCCTCCCTGCAATTTCATGGGTAACATTTGAGTTGTAGTTGGTTAGAGTAGGAGAGCAGTGCAGTCGGTAACTGTGCATATGGTGCTCGGGTGATCTTGTCATAGGTCACTACCCCTCTGTGGTTATGGTGTCATACTATGGTTGGTCCGTATGTTAGGAGGACCATTGGGCCAGTTTTTGTATGGTTTATACTGGCGGAGTTAATAGGGGGCGTAGTCTTGCCGTTGGACTTGATCTTAGCACCGGCCAATAGATAAGGTATGATCCTGGGTTGGTGGTACTATGGTCTGACCTTTCCACCTTTATTGGTTTTGCGTTCCTGACTGCCCTGCCCTCGTCTGCCTTACAGTCCTATTAGTTTAAATATTAATAAATTCCGTCATTCATTACAACTTTAATTTGGTGTCCGTGTCTTTATTTGGTTTGGTAAAAGGTGATGTCTTAGTGTTTGTTATTTGGGGAAAACTTCCCCGCTATGCATTTTAAAACTATTTACAGTGTGTAAAACAAAAACTATTTACATAAACATTAATAAACAAAAAAAATTGCTCATACAGAGTAGCCCATTCTCACATTTTTTTTTCAATTTTTCTAATATACTTTTTGGTTTGTTTTTGTAGTTATTTTATTTTTTCTATATACTTCGTAAATCCCCCCCCCCCCCCCCTGATTTTTGCAATGTTGTTGGGGTGGTGGCCAAGTTCCAGCTTCCTCCATGTGTGCTGGGAAACAAAAAACAAAAAAAACATTAAAACCATGTCAACCTAATTTGTCAAACAGACAGGAGTTAGTAGACATGTGTACTGTTACATTACTTTAAACTGAGCAATGTCTAATGGCATGCTAAATGCAGTTGGAGCAAGAGGCCTAAGACTTTTGTGTGCCATTTTTATAGTTATATCAAAATCTGTTGTGGGCAGGGGAAGGGGGCGTGGACAGGGCTGTCTTAACAGCATTATAAGCCCCCGGTCAGAGCAATACATTGGGCCCCTACCTGCACAATCACTCACAGGAATCAAAAGAAAATTTTCCAGAAAATGCAGCTCATACTTATTGGTACCTCCAACAAAATCAGTGTTGAAAAATTACAACACATGCTGTACAGCAAACATTAATCCACATAAATGTTTGGTGAATATAACATGAGCCTTGGTTTTGAAAATCAAGAAATTAAACTGAAAAATGCTTCCTCCATGTGTGCTGGGAAACAAAAAAACAAAAAAAACATTAAAACCATGTCAACCTAATTTGTCAAACAGACAGGAGTTAGTAGACATGTGTACTGTTACATTACTTTAAACTGAGCAATGTCTAATGGCATGCTAAATGCAGTTGGAGCAAGAGGCCTAAGACTTTTGTGTGCCATTTTTATAGTTATACCAAAATCTGTTGTGGGCAGGGGAGGGGGGCGTGGACAGGGCTGTCTTAACAGCATTATAAGCCCCCGGTCAGAGCAATACATTGGGCCCCTACCTGCACAATCACTCACAGGAATCAAAAGAAAATTTTCCAGAAAATGCAGCTCATACTTATTGGTACCTCCAACAAAATCAGTGTTGGAAAATTACAACACATGCTGTACAGCAAACATTAATCCACATAAATGTTTGGTGAATATAACATGAGCCTTGGTTTTGAAAATCAAGAAGTTAAACTGAAAAATGCTTCCTCCATGTGTGCTGGGAAACAAAAAACAAAAAAAACATTAAAACCATGTCAACCTAATTTGTCAAACAGACAGGAGTTAGTAGACATGTGTACTGTTACATTACTTTAAATTGAGCAATGTCTAATGGCATGCTAAATGCAGTTGGAGCAAGAGGCCTAAGACTTTTGTGTGCCATTTTTATAGTTATACCAAAATCTGTTGTGGGCAGGGGAGGGGGGCGTGGACAGGACTGTCTTAACAGCATTATAAGCCCCCGGTCAGAGCAATACATTGGGCCCCTACCTGCACAATCACTCACAGGAATCAAAAGAAAATTTTCCAGAAAATGCAGCTCATACTTATTGGTACCTCCAACAAAATCAGTGTTGAAAAATCACAACACATGCTGTACAGTAAACATTAATCCACATAAATGTTTGGTGAATACAACATGAGCCTTGGTTTTGAAAATCAAGAAGTTAAACTGAAAAATGGTACTCAGTTGGTAAATCATACAGACAGAGATGGCACAGTACAAAATTTCTATGAATTATTTATTATTAATCAAGTGTTCAACCCAAATTTTTGCAAGATTTCTGGGCAGAGAATTGCTTTATAATTGCCATAAAAATCAATGGAATTATATACTAAAAAGTTGACAAGCCTATCGCACCCCTATGCTCGTGGGGCCCGCGGACATTTTTGTCCACTTTAATTGAACATGTGTGCCAGCAGGGATTTTTCCCCAGGATAATGGACATCTCAATATTATCAAATTATGTAATGGCTTTCATGTAAATACTTACTATCTCCTAAGGCCTTCGCCTCTTGGCTGGCCAACGCAACCTCCTGTGGCCTCTCCTCCTGCTGGTCAGCCTCCTCCTCCCTGGCTTAAGGCACCTCCTCCTCCTCCTCCCCCCTGGCTTCAGGTACCTCTTCCTCCTCCTCCTCCCTGGCCTCAGGTACATCCTCCTCCTCCTTGGCCTCAGGCACCTCCTCTTCTTCCTCGGCCACACGCCTTACCCCCCTTTCACGGTCTGTTTGCAAAAATATAACATATAAGTGTATTGTTGACATTGCAACCTGGTGAACAATTATGCAGATGTAGTCAGATAAGATTGGGTTAGGGTTCTTTACCAAAAGCAGAGAAACATGTCGGACACACAGCACTTTCACATGGCCTGTAACAAGGTTTGCTTTATGATTAGGAGATGTGGACTGTCTCAGTTTCGCAGTAATTGTCAAATAGTCGTTTTTGGGGGGCACATCATAATTCAAACAGCCAGATAATAAATGACTGATTAATACAGTAATTATTTTTCTTTGACCTGCTAATATGTGAAACTCAGCTAAGGACAACTATGAGTGTGGACATGGTTTTTAAATATTTGGCCAATACTAAAAAAAACATCTGCCACAGTAATCTTCAAAACGTTTTTAAGGTAAGGTCATCAAGTTGCCTTAGTGGGTAGCACCTCTGCATCACAGCACTGCGGTCAAGAGTTGGAGAGTTGGAATCCCAAACCTGCTTTAATGTTCCGGAGTTTGTCCCTCAATCATTTAGGAAAGTAAATGTGGAGCCACAAACATTGGGATACAGGAGCCAAAGCAGGTTGGTAGCATTGGAAGGGGAATGACCTTTCTAGTGTGGAGGAAGATTGATATGTAGTGGTAGGCCATGTCATGTGTTTTGGGTTAACATATTTTGAACCATGTACCAAATATATAATATATGTATACACACGTTTTCAGCGATTAATAGAGAACTCACTTCTTACTATCTCCTCCCACAGCTCCCATGGCAGCTGTGGCTGACGCCGGCGGAGGTCGCTCCAGTGCCATTTCAGCTGAACCACCGTCCGCCGTTTGTTGTGCTGCAGATGTGTGTACTACTTAGCTGTAGTGCAAGCAAAAGTTTCATTGTCCTGGGCTCTGTTTTGCATGTACATGTTTATTTTCAACCCTTACGGCCATAAAGTAGTAGTTTGAAACATAATCCATTAGGCAATTGTCCCTACAAAGTTTGCCTGGTAGGGCCTGATTCCTTAAGCAACTTAGTCTTAGTCAAGACATTTCTTACTTAAGTCTCCTGAACTGAACCATGTGAAAATGCAAGTTGTAAAATGAGTGACTGATTTTGCACCTAAGTTCAATACTTTCTGTTTTTCATGTAGCACACAAATCTCCACAATAAAAATCAGTGTACAAATAAATAAACAATCAATTATTTTTTATTGGTGCCCTACATGCAAAACCAGCTATGCGTTACCTATTTATCAACATAGAGCACAAATTTGCAACCCTTTCATTTAAACCTGGTTTGGTCCAGGAGACTAAAGTTCAAAATGTCTGCACTAAGTTGCTTAACGAATCAGGCCGGTAGTGTGCTTTAATGTAAAATTGTGTCTTGTGAATGGCAGACATTCTGTGGATTGTGGGAAATGTGTCATACTGGGACATATTTTGCACCAGTCTCATGGATTGTGTGAGTAAACGGTGTCTACCAACCAAAGGATGAACAACCTACAGTGTTCCTCGGTACGCATGGAAATACTTCCACCAAGGCAGATATCCTATTTTTCAAAATGTTATCTTTCAATAATGTAACAGGCTCAAAATCAACTAATGGTATAGTAAAATAAATTCCAGGTATGCACAAAGGACATGAGAGTTGTACCTATAATACAGTACTGGTCCGATCTTTCAAAAAGCCTTACCCTTTCCTGGTAATGCGAATGCACAGTGCCTGCCACCCGGCCACTGTTCCGCATTCACGGTCACCATGTTGTTGGCAAACACACTTAATCAGCAGACATGGGCTAACTTTAGCCAAATAAAATAAGATCAATTTAGGAACCCCTCCAGCCAGTACAGCAAAACCCGGAGTCTGCTCCGAAAGTCTGGTGTTCACTGTTGCTCGTAGTGGTGGGGACAGGCTTGGGTGCAGGGGTCGTGAGATGTGCACTGGCTGTGGAGAACCCAGGAATAGAGTTACCGAGGCATTAGAGTAGGAAGTGCAGGAGGGAGTCAGGTGAGACACCGAGTGGATGGTGTCAAGACTGATATATCACACGTGGCCACTGGAATAATATAGGAACAGCTGATAAAGAAGTCCCCTGCTACACAGCAACTTCTGTACCTGTGCTTGTCCGGAAAGGAACGGAACTTGCAGTGATAGGTAAAGATTAAGAAACTGAACGTAGGCAGTTCCCAAGGGTAACGACAACCCACAGTACCGGCGAGAGTCCGGAGATTTGAGGAAAACAGTTCTTAGGCGGTTGCCAGGGGTAACTACAATTACAGGCACATAGTGATGTATGTAAACAGTCAAAAGTACCTGTGGCAAGGTTGAGTCCAGAGCCAGAGGAAGATTGTAGAAATCTGAGCACAGAGATGCTGCAGGGGCTGTGTCTCCCTATAAGGTTAGGATGAGCAGAGGAGCTGTAGATCATGCCGGAGCCATGCCTGGGAGCACGACTTTACCGGGGTCCAGGAGATAGTGTACTGGAACTGGTGAGTAGATAGTAGAATAGTCAGGAACAGAATCAGGTCTGGTACACGGGATATCAACACAGGAGAAGAGTCAAAGCAGAGCCGAGTCGGTACACAGGGAAATCCAATGAAGAGTAGACAGGAACGGAAACGGTCTGGTATACGGGGATACACTAAGACGGCAGGAAACAACAGGAACAGGTAACAGGGAAACACAAGGGAGCAGAACACTAAGGTAAACGTATTACCGGCAATCCTGCAGAGGATTAGTCGGCTATTTAAGAAGAGCAGAACCAATAGGCAGCAAGTGATAATGAGGAAGCCAGGTGAGTAGACTCAGAGAAACAGACTGGCCAGGTGAGGCACTACATAGGAATGATTGAGGGCAGATTCTGACAGAGAACAGACCTAACTGACCCTATCTAAGTACCTATCTAATCTATCTGCCTAATCTTACCTACCAACTACCTACCTACCTATCCCTAACTAACTTATCTATCTACCTATCCATATATCTAGTTACTCTGACAGAGAGCCCGGTGAGTTATAACAATCAAGGGTCATCCCAGTCCTTCTTCCAATCTCCAGATATTTGTGCAAACAGCCTCAGGCTGTAGGGGTGTGTGGACTGTCTGCTGTGTCTCTGTATATTAATGTCTAGGAATACAAGACACAGTTAATATTGCAAGCTATTACCTCAGTCACAGAAAAACACCCTGTTTTTCTTGTAAATACACGAGAACACATTATCTAGTTAGCCTAGTGATGGATGTCCAAGCACAATATTAAAAGCCTGTAATGTAATAATTAGCAATGCTATTAGCAGGCTGAAATATACACAATCTCTAAAAATGGTTAAAGACTAATGGATTTTGGCCGATTCAGGTAATTGTGGTTGAAACTTGCATGTCTACATTTTTACAGAGGGCAGGTCATTAGCCAGAGCCTGAACTACAGTTGTTTGTTTCAAAAAAGCTAGGTCTTGTTAATGAAAAATGTGCCAAACACGATAACAAATTTGTTGATGTCTGTTTTTACAATTCGATAATACACTGACAGTTACCCATTTAGCATAAGTGAACACTATGAAGCCTCAGAATAACATGAAAACATTACCTACAGTGTATTTGTTGTTGTTACAGCGTCTCATATCTGACCATTCTTAAGACTCATATCCAAACACAGTATGGTGGTGAGCA
The DNA here is from genome assembly GCF_038048845.1 of Mixophyes fleayi. Classification (NCBI taxonomy): domain Eukaryota; kingdom Metazoa; phylum Chordata; class Amphibia; order Anura; family Limnodynastidae; genus Mixophyes; species Mixophyes fleayi. The sequence continues at coordinate 78,635,843 of NC_134409.1, forward strand.
CAGACCTGAGATTGATTTGAAACCAGACAATAAGAATTCACAGGACCAATGTGTGCTAGGGCAGACACTCTAGGGTGACATGAGGATCCAAGAATATCTTAAATGGTAGAGGGTCAGTTTGGGCCTTGAGTAAACTTTGGCTAAAATATATTAGCCAAATCCTTAGGGAATAATTTGAAGTTTGGTATTAAGGTTAGGCCTATTCAAACTCTGATTGTCAACATTTTGGTGGGGTGCTTGGCCTGGGCAATGTGATTTGGACTATTTGGTTGTAATGTTTAAATAATAATTTATGTGCACTCCTTTGCATTGTGACTTGCTTGTGCACAGTTCACATTTGCCATATTGGTAGTGATTTCCATTAGAACACAGTCCCTCTAGGTTTCAGGATGGCTATGCTATGGTATCATTCTCACCAAGTAGCTACTTAGGCACCAAAAACTGAGCTTAGTGTATGCTGCAAATTTAACATGCACCTTGGTGTAAAGCCCTATGCTTGGGATGGGGTATTACATCTACCTACGGATTGTGTGCCAGTGGTCATTACTTACTGCTTGCTTGTCATTCTGGAGGATGGCCACTCTGCTGTGTGAGGAGAATGAAATTGTTGGCTCATAGTACTATGATATCTAACACTCGTAAAGTACTTGTGATACCTTACATTTACACACATGCTGAAGCAGGCATTGGTCTTACTATGGCACAAAGTATCTGTCACTCACCGGACCGTGAGTGCCTCTGCGCTGGTGCGTGGCTCCCTAGCCTTCCTGCCGGCACCTATCCTGAACCGCGGCCGTCCGCCATCCTGATGGTCTGCGCATGAGCAGCTCCCAAGAACTCTTGTGACTGTTGCTTTTAATCCAAATTGGTTGATCAGGCAACTCCCTATTTAAGGCACCTGTGTGCATTACCTCATGGCCTGATCTTGGAGTCTCATTCCCTGTGAGTCTCTGAAGGTGTCCCCTGTGTTCTACTAGTGTCTTCAGTTTCCTGCTGATTCCTGATCTACTCATCACTGGTTTCCATACCCGCTACTATCTCCTGTGTACTACTAGTGTCTTCAGTTTCTGTGGATTCCCTGTGCTACTCATCGCTGGTTTCCATACCTGCTACAGTCTCCTGTTTCCTGCCTGTGTCCTCAGCTGGACTCTGATTACCGGATCTACTCACCTGTGGTTCCTACACTCGTCTCTGCCGTCCAGCGTCTCTGCAGTTCCTGCATCTCCCTGTGGACAGACTGTTCTACTGAATAGCGGTATGCCTATCTGTTATTGACTTTCTACGTTTACTCTGCATATCCGCTAGGACAAGTCTCCACGCTCAGCAGCAGTATCCATACCCGCTATAGACTGTTATTATTACGCTGCATACCTGTTTGGAATTAACCATACTACTCAGTCGTTATATGCATAACTGTGATTGACTATCCATTATTGGCCTGCATATCTGTGCTGAGCAAGTCTCTACCAAGCAGCGCCACACATACCGTTATATAGACTTTGTTGGATACGCTGCATACCTATTGGGATCAAGTTCCTCTGTGCTCTCAGTGTCTGCATCCTATTATCTTTGTATGCTTCCACTCATCAACACTTGTACACATCCTCACCTATTAAGCAGTGGTACAACTTGCTATACGCAGACCACTGACTTCCCTGCTACCTACCTGCACCTGGACAAGTCTTCTTACCATAAGCAGTGGTACAACTTGCTATACGCAGACCACTGACTTCCCCGCTACCTACCTGCACCTGGACAAGTCTTCTCACCATAAGCAGTGGTACAACTTGCTATACGCAGACCACTGACTTCCCTGCTACCTACCTGCACCTGGACAAGTCTCTTCACCATAAGCAGTGGTACAACTTGCTGTACGCAGACCACTGACTTCCCTGCTACCTCCCTGCATCTACTCACGTCCATCCTGATCTCCGTGTTCAAATCTGCCTTTCCACTATATCAGCTAGTCGCTGATTCATTGACCAAAGATTGCTGCAAGTCACTGACTTTCCTATTAATTATTGGCATTCTCTCTCCATCTGCTGTGATATCTGTTCCGCTAATCACCCCGCTACCAGAGGACCGTTGTGTGAACTTCACTACTCTGGCAAGCCCAGTCATCTGGTGAATTCCTGGGCAAAACTCCTAGTGCCCGTGACAGTAAGATCAGGCCATGACAGACCCAGGATCAGAACCAACAGCTTAAGAGATGCTGCAGTATCTGGTCACCTGAATTGAACAACAAGATGTTCGCCAACAACAGTTGTTGCAATTTTGTCAGGCTTTAGCCTCCCAAGGAACCCCTGTGCAAAATGTAGCAGCAACCGTTAAGCTTCCAGTATCTCCATCTCCTTCCCCAGTGCCACCCCAGGTGTCCATCGTTTCCACGCTACACCTGCCTACTCCTTCTAAATATGATGGAGATCCCAAAACCTGTAGGGGCTTTCTTAATCAATGCTCCGTTCATTTTGAACTTCAACCTCATAACTTCTCTACTCATCGTTCCAAAGTGGGCTACCTCATCTCTTTGTTTTCCGGACAGGCTCTCGCATGGGCCTCCCCTCTGTGGGAAAGAAATGATCCATTATTACAGGATAGTGCCAAATTTATTTCCACGTTTCGAAGTGTATTTGATGAACCTGGTTGTGTTATTTCCGCTGCATCCAGCATCCTCCGTCTACGTCAGGGTTCTCGTACTGTAGGCCAGTACGTCATTCAATTTCGGATATTAGCCTCTGAACTTCAGTGGAATACTGAAGCGTTAATTGCCGCCTTCTGGCAGGGGCTTTCTGATAAAATTAAAGATGCACTGACTACTCAAGAATTACCTACTTCTCTAGAAGATTTGATTTCTCTTTGCCACCGTGTAGACATGAGATTTCGTGAAAGAGAGTCTGAAAAAACAACTTCATTTAAAGCACCTCTTCGCTCAAGCCCTCAAGTTCGCCCAGTTTCATCTCCGGTGATACCCATGGAGATAGGTCGCCCCAAATTAACTTCAGAGGAGAGGGACCTAAGAGTAAAAAATAGACTTTGTATCTATTGTGCTGATTCTACTCATATGCTCAACTCATGCCTTAAAAAAATCGGGAAATGCCAGGCCCTAACCAGTTCTGGAGAGGTGAAGTTAGGGTCCCTGGAGTCCTCTCCATGTTCTACGAAATTAAAAGTTTGTGCTTTTGATGTTACAGTTTCCTTTGCTACCAAATCCTTTAAGTCCCAAGCACTTATTGACTCTGGAGCTGCAGGAAATTTTATTTCTAAATCCCTCGTGAATCAATGGTCCCTACCAGTGATTACTTTGAAAATACCTATTACTGTGACTGCTATCGATGGATCACGCATCATTAATGGTCTCATCACCCAGAGTACGTCTCCAGTAACCCTTCAAATTGGTGTATTACACCAGGAAGAAATTTCATTTTTAATTCTTCCTGTTACTACCAGTCCTATTGTATTAGGCCTTCCATGGCTTCAACGTCACTCTCCTCAGATTGACTGGCACACTCCTCAAGTTACGTCTTGGGGGCCTGAATGTCATCATCGTTGCCTCTCTCAAGTCGTTCCTCTCAAAATACAGCAATCCTCCATTTCACCTTGTTCACCGGGACTTCCTCCTCAGTATGCTTCTTTTGCCGATGTATTTGATAAAACTCAGTCTGAACGTCTTCCTCCTCATCGTTCGTGGGACTGTCCGATTGATCTTTAACCTGGCAAGACTCCTCCCAGGGGACGTGTGTATCCACTTTCGTTACCTGAAACTCAAGCTACATCTGAATACATCCAAGAGAATCTTCAGCGAGGATTTATTCGACCTTCTACCTCTCCCGCTGGAGCAGGGTTTTTCTTTGTAAAAAAGAAGGATGGGTCATTACGCCCCTGCATAGATTTCCGTGGACTTAACGCCATAACTATCAAAAATTGGTATCCCATTCCATTAATTACTGAGTTATTTGATCGTATCAAGGGAGCCCGGATCTTTACCAAGTTGGATCTTCGTGGTGCCTACAATTTAATTTGAATCAGGTCCGGTGACGAATGGAAGACAGCTTTCAACACCAGAGACGGGCATTATGAATATTTAGTAATGCCCTTCGGGTTATGTAACGCCCCCGCTGTTTTCCAGGGTTTCATTAATGAGATCTTCAGGGACTTGTTATATGTTTGTGTCGTCGTCTATCTGGACGACATATTGATCTTTTCGCAGGACCTGCCTTCTCATCATCAACATGTGGCAGAGGTCCTTTCCAGACTCCGGAAAAATTCATTATTCTGCAAGTTAGAAAAATGTTCATTCGAGTTGCCCCAGATTCCATTTCTGGGATATATTGTCTCCGGAGTTGGTCTTTAGATGGATCCAGAAAAGGTGAATGCTGTGTTACATTGGCCTCAGCCAACTACTCTTCGTGCAATTCAGCGTTTTTTAGGTTTTGCCAATTACTATAGACGCTTCATTCAAGATTTTTCCTCGATTGCATCTCCTATTGTGGCCCTAACTCGTAAAGGGGCCAATACTAAACAATGGTCCTCTGAGGCTCTTCAAGCCTTCCAGTTTCTCAAAGAGTCCTTCTCCTCTGCTCCTGTTCTTCGACAGCCTGATGTGACGCTTCCCTTCTTCCTAGAGGTAGATGCCTCTAATGTTGGTTTAGGAGCCATTCTCTCCCAAAGATCGGAGCAACAAAAATTCCATCCTTGTGCCTTTTACTCTCGGGGTCTTCTGCCTGCGGAGAAGAATTATACCATCGGGGACAAGGAGTTGCTGGCTATAAAAGTAGCATTAGAGGAATGGAGATATTTGTTGGAGGGAGCTCGTCATCCTGTGACAATTTTTACTGATCATTAAAATTTGTCATATTTACAGTCTGCTCAATGTTTGAATCCTCGTCAAGCAAGATGGTCTCTTTTCTTTTCTCGTTTTGAACTAATCATAACCTTCAAACCAGCTGCAAAAAATAAAAAAGCAGACGCCCTATCTCGAGCTTTTGTGACGTCCTCAGATGTTGAAGATGGTCCTAACCACTCTATATTAGACCCCAAATGTGTTTCTCTGGATGCTTCTTCCACTAAGGTGCTACCATTTGGGAGAACCCTCGTGCCTCCTGCTCTTAGGAAGAAAATCCTTTCGTGGTTTCACTCTTCTCGTTTTTCTGGACACTCTGGTGAACGCAAGACCTTTGAAATTCTTTCTCGAAGTTACTGGTGGCCTTCTATGAGGAAAGATGTCAAAGACTTTGTGGCTGCGTGTGATTTGTGTTCCCAGTTTAAGACTCCCCGCAGAACTCCAGCGGGTTTGCTTCAACCACTACCCATTCCTTCCAAGCTGTGGACACATATTAGTATGGACTTTGTTACTGATCTTCCTCCTATTAAAAACTGTAATACTATTTGGGTAGTGGTGGACAGATTTTCGAAGATGGCACATTTAGTTCCTTTGACCGGTTTACCTTCATCTACTCTGGCTGATTATTTCATCAAAGAAATCTTCCGTATTCATGGATGTCCTTCCGAGATTGTTTCAGATAGAGGAGTGCAATTCGTTTCCAGATTCTGGCGGGCCCTCTGTAAGACCTTGGGTATCCGATTATCACTCTCATCCTCCTACAATCCTCAATCTAACGGACAAACCGAAAGGGTCAATCAAGATCTTGATACTTTTATAAGGATGTTCTCTTCAGCCAACCAAGACAACTGGGTAGAGTTGCTTCCATGGGCTGAATTCGCTCATAACAACATGTATCATGAGTCATTTTCTAAAACTCCATTCTTTGTGGTTTACGGTCACCATCCGTCTTTTCCGGAATTTCCTGCCCTCCCTCCCACCCAAGTTCCTGCTGTAGAGACTGTTTGTCAGACCTTCAAAAATATTTGGTCTCAGGTCAAAACCTGTTTAAAGAAAACATCTGCCAGATATAAGTCTTTTGCAGATAAAAAGAGACGGGCTATTCCACCACTGAAAATCGGAGATCGTGTTTGGTTATCAACCAAAAATATTCGTTTGAAGGTTCCATCTATGAAGTTCGCTCCTCGTTTTATTGGTCCGTATAGGATCATTCAAGTGATAAATCCAGTTTATTTCAAACTTCTACTACCTAAGAACCTTCGTATTTCCAATGCCTTCCATGTGTCTTTGCTCAAACCTCTTATCATCAACCGTTTCTCGGTCCCTCCTTCAGCACCTCAGCCAGTTCAAATTCATCAAGAGGAGGACTTTGAGATTACTCACATATTGGATGCAAAAATTTCGCGAGGAGTTCTTCGTTTCCTCGTTCATTGGAAGGGCTTTGGTCCTGAGGAGCGGTCATGGATCAAAGCAGAAGATCTCAACGCTCCAGCTCTTCTTAAGAAGTTTTATTCCAAATTTCCGGACAAACCCGGTTCCAGGTGTTCTGTGCCCACCTTTAAAAGGGGGGGTACTGTCACTCACCGGACTGTGAGTGCCATTTCCCGTGTGTTCAGGAACCGTGGCCGTCCGCCATCCTGAGGGTCTGCGCATGTGCAGCCCTTATCAAACCTTCAGTACCTGTTGCTTTTAATTGATTGGATGATCAGGCAACCCTCCCTATTTAAACCACCTGTGATCATTACCTGGTTGCCTGATCTTGGAGTCTCATTTCCCATGAGCCTCTGAAGGTGTTCCTGTGTTCCTCGTGTATTCAGCTACTGCTGATTCCTGTTTACTGCTATTGTGGTTTCCAGACCACTTCAACTCTCCTGTGTTCCTCGTGCCTGCACTCAGCTGATTCCTATCCGCTGCCTTCGTTACTACTACAGTGTTCCTGATCATCTCAACTCTCCTGGGTTTATCGTGTCAGCTCTCCGCTGCCTCCGTTACTACTACAGAGTTCCTGATCGTCTCAACGCTCCTGTGTTTATCGTGTCAGCTCTCCGCTGCCTCCGTTACTACTACAGGGTTCCAGACCGCCTCTACTCTCCCATGTTCAGCGTGCCTTCTCTCCGCTGCCTCTACCACTACTACTGGATACCAGACAGCCTCAACTCTCCCGTGTTCTTCATGTTTCCAGTTCCACTTACTACTGCTTCCTGAGTATTGCTTCGTTGATTCTGGATTACCTGCCGTGCGCTGCACCAACCTGATTACCGCTTCAACCCTCCAGTTGTCTCTCCTCCTGCCGGCCTTCAGCCGTTCAGGTATCCCTGCACGTCTCTCTGACAGCCTGCTCTCCTGAACCGCGGTATGCATACTTTCATTGACTTTGCTTTTGTATTGCATATCCATCTGGACTGAGTTGTGTTCTCCTCCGGAGCCTCCTATCCACTGAAGCTATTGTTACCATTGACTTTGTTTCCTATTACCTGGATAGCAATTGTGACTTTGTATACTTCAAGCAGTGCTTGTCAGTTATCGTTGTATTGTGGATATAATCGTGGGATCAAGTTCTGTGTGCCCCGTGTATACTCTGCTTTACATTCATCTCCTCGTGCCCCTCCTCACATATATATAGCAGTGGTACAACTTGCTGACGCAGACCACTGACTCCTGTTCCCTGTGACACCAGTTTCAAGTATCCTCTCACATAAGCAGTGGTACAACTTGCTATACGCAGACCACTGACTTCCCCGTTACCTACTTTCACCTGGATTGCATTCCTTCACTATAGACAGCGGTACAACGTGCTATACGCAGACCGCTGACTCTCACTACCTCCTCGCTACTCCTGGACATTCCTCCTCACTATAGCAGTGGTACAACTTGCTATACGCAGACCACTGACTTTCCTCACGTTCCCTTGTCCATCTGGTTCCTCGTGTACATTCATCTACTCATTACCAGTTGCTGCTAGTCATAGACTTTCCTCGAGCATTCTCTCACCATCTGCTGTTTCTCCTGTTCCGTTGTCACCCTGCTACCAGAGAACCATAGTACCAACTATATTACTCTGGTAAGTCCATCATCTGGTGATATCCTGGGCAAAGACTCCTAGTGCCCGTGACAGAAAGTTTGTGCTTTTGATGTCACCGTTCCCTTTGCTACCAAATCCTTTGTCTCTCAAGCACTTATAGATTCTGGAGCTGCTGGAAATTTTATCTCTAGTTCCCTAGTGAATCAATGGTCTCTACCAGTGATTTCCTTAAAGGTACCCATTGCCGTTACTGCTATTGATGGATAACGTATAATTAATGGTCTCATTACTCAAAGTACGTCTCCACTGACTCTTCAAATTGGAGCCTTACAGCAAGAAAAAATTTCTTTATTGATCCTTCCTGTTACTACCAATCCCATCGTACTAGGCCTTCCATGGCTTCAACTTCATTCCCCTCAGATTGACTGGAACACTCCTCAAGTCACTTCCTGGGGTCCCGAATGTCGTCATCGTTGTCTCTCTCAAGTTGTTCTACTCAAAATACAGCAGTCGTCCATTTCACCATGTCCACCGGGCCTCCCTCCACAGTATGCTTCCTTTGCGGATGTGTTCGATAAGGTTCAGTCAGAACGCCTTCCTCCTCATCGGGCATGGGATTGTCCGATTGACTTACAACCTGGCAAGAGTCCTCCTAGGGGCCGTGTGTATCCACTTTCATTACCTGAATCTCAAGCAACATCTGAGTATATTAAGGAGAACCTCCAGCGAGGATTTATCCGACCTTCTACCTCTCCCGCTGGAGCGGGGTTCTTTTTCGTAAAGAAGAAAGATGGATCATTACGTCCCTGTATAGATTTTCGTGGACTCAATGCCATTACCATCAAAAATCGGTACCCTATTCCGTTACTTACTGAACTTTTCGATCGCATTAAGGGAGCCCGGATCTTTACCAAGTTGGATCTTCGAGGTGCCTATAATTTAATCCGGATCAAGTCCAGAGACGAATGGAAGACAGCTTTTAACACCAGGGATGGCCATTATGAATATCTAGTTATGCCCTTCGGGTTGTGTAACGCCCCCGCTGTCTTCCAGGGTTTCGTGAATGAGATCTTCCGGGACTTGCTGTATGTCTGTGTCATCGTCTATCTGGACGACATATTAATTTTTTCCCAGGATCTGCCCACTCATCATCAACATGTGGCAGAGGTCCTTTCCAGACTCCGAAGAAATTCTTTATTTTGCAAACTAGAGAAATGTTCATTCGAGTTATCCCAGATTCCATTCCTTGGATACATTGTGTCCGGAGTCGGTCTTAAGATGGATCCAGAAAAGGTGAACGCTGTATTACGTTGGCCCCAGCCAACTACTCTCCGAGCAATCCAACGCTTTTTAGGATTTGCGAATTATTACAGACGCTTCATTCAAGGGTTTTCGTCCATTGCCTCTCCAATAGTGGCCCTGACCCGCAAGGGGGCTAACACTAAACTGTGGTCCTCCGAGGCCCTTCAAGCTTTTCAGTCTCTCAAAGAGTCCTTCTCTTCTGCTCCTGTTCTTCGACAGCCTGATGTGACGCTTCCCTTCTTCCTAGAGGTAGACGCCTCTAATGTTGGCTTAGGGGCCATATTATCCCAAAGATCGGAGCAACAAAAATTCCATCCTTGTGCCTTTTATTCCCGAGGTCTTCTACCCGCGGAGAGGAATTATACCATCGGGGACAAGGAGTTGTTGGCCATAAAAGCAGCATTAGAGGAATAGAGATATCTACTGGAGGGAGCTCGTCATCCTGTAACTATTTTTACGGATCACAAAAACCTGTCATATCTACAGTCAGCTCAATGTTTAAATCCCCGTCAAGCAAGATGGTCTCTTTTCTTTTCCCGTTTTGAACTTATTATAACCTTCAAACCGGCTGCCAAAAATAAAAAAGCAGACGCCCTGTTTCGGGCATTCGTGACGTCCTCATACGTTGAAGATGGTCCTAACCATTCTATTTTAGATCCCGAGTGTGTGTCTCTGGCCACTTCATCTACCAAGGTGCTACCATTTGGGAGAACCCTCGTGCCTCCATCTCTTAGGAGGAAAATATTGTCTTGGTTCCATTCTTCTTGTTTTTCTGGACATTCGGGTGAACGCAAGACCTTAGAAATCCTTTCTCGAAGCTACTGGTGGCCCTCTATGAGGAAAGATGTCAAAGACTTTGTGGCTGCTTGTGAGCTGTGTTCCCAGTTTAAAACTCCCCGCAGAACACCAGCGGGAATACTACAACCACTACCCATTCCTTCCAAACCTTGGACCCATATTAGTATGGACTTTGTCACCGATCTTCCTCCAAGTAAAAAGTGTAATACCATCTGGATAGTGGTGGATCGATTTTCGAAAATGGCACATTTCGTTCCTTTGACCGGTTTACCTTCTTCATCTACTCTGGCTGATCATTTCATCAAAGAGATTTTCCGAATTCATGGATGTCCTTCTGAGATTGTTTCGGATAGGGGAGTGCAATTAGTTTCCAGATTCTGGCGAGCCCTTTGTAAGACCTTGGGTATTCGGTTATCACTCTCATCTTCCTACCATCCTCAATCAAACGGACAGACCGAGAGAGTCAATCAAGATCTTGAAACTTTCATTAGGATGTTCGCCTCAGCCAACCAAGACAACTGGGTAGATTTACTCCCATGGGCTGAATTCGCCCATAACAACATGTATCACGAGTCATCTTCAAGAAGTCCATTCTTTGTAGTTTACGGTCACCATCCGTCTTTCCCGGAATTTCCTGCCCTCCCTTCCACCCAAGTTCCTGCTGTGGAGACTGTTTGTCAGACCTTCAAAGATATCTGGTCTCAGGTCAAAACCTGTCTAAAAAAGACATCTGCCAGATACAAGTCCTTTGCGGATAAAAAGAGGCGGGCTATTACACCACTAAAGATTGGAGATCGTGTATGGCTTTCTACCAAAAATATTCGCTTGAAGGTTCCATCTATGAAGTTTGCTCCTCGTTTCATTGGTCCATATAGGATCATTCAAGTGATAAATCCAGTCTGCTTCAAACTTCTACTACCCAAGAACCTTCGTATTTCCAACGCCTTCCGTGTGTCATTACTCAAGCCTCTTATCATCAACCGTTTCTCTGTTCCTCCTTCAGCACCTCGGCCAGTTCAAGTTCATCAAGAGGAGGAGTTTGAGATCACTCATATATTAGACGCAAAAATTTCGCAAGGAGTTCTTCGTTTCCTTGTGCACTGGAAGGGCTTTGGCCCAGAGGAGCGTTCCTGGATCCGGGCTGATGATCTCAACGCCCCAGCTCTCCTGAAAAAATTCTATTCCCAGAATCCGGGCAAACCCGGCTCCATGTGTTCTGTGCCCACCTTTAAAAGGGGGGGTACTGTCACTCACTTGACCATGAGTGCCTCTGCGCTGGTGCGTGGCTCCTTAGCCTTCCTGCCAGCACCTATCCTGAACCGCGGCCGTCCGCCATCCTGATGGTCTGCGCATGCGCAGCTCCCAAGAACTCTTGTGACTGTTGCTTTTAATCCAAATTGGTTGATCAGGCAACTCCCTATTTAAGGCACCTGTGTGCATTACCTCATGGCCTGATCTTGGAGTCTCATTCCCTGTGAGTCTCTGAAGGTGTCCCCTGTGTTCTACTAGTACCTTCAGTTTCCTGCTGATTCCTGATCTACTCATCGCTGGTTTCCATACCCGCTACTATCTCCTGTGTACTACTAGTGTCTTCAGTTTCTGTGGATTCACTGTGCTACTCATCGCTGGTTTCCATACCTGCTACAGTCTCCTGTTTCCTGCCTGTGTCCTCAGCTGGACTCTGATTACCGGATCTACTCACCTGTGGTTCCTACACTCGTCTCTGCCGTCCAGCGTCTCTGCAGTTCCTGCATCTCCCTGTGGACAGACTGTTCTACTGAATAGCGGTATGCCTATCTGTTATTGACTTTCTATGTTTACTCTGCATATCCGCTAGGACAAGTCTCCACGCTCAGCAGCGGTATCCATACCCGCTATAGACTGTTATTATTACGCTGCATACCTGTTTGGAATTAACCGTACTACTCAGTCGTTATATGCATAACTGTGATTGACTATCCATTATTGGCCTGCATATCTGTGCTGAGCAAGTCTCTACCAAGCAGCGCCACACATACCGTTATATAGACTTTGTTGGATACGCTGCATACCTATTGGGATCAAGTTCCTCTGTGCTCTCAGTGTCTGCATCCTATTATCTTTGTATGCTTCCACTCATCAACACTTGTACACATCCTCACCTATTAAGCAGTGGTACAACTTGCTATACGCAGATCACTGACTTCCCCGCTACCTACCTGCACCTGGACAGTTCTTCTCACCATAAGCAGTGGTACAACTTGCTATACGCAGACCACTGACTTCCCCGCTACCTACCTGCACCTGGACAAGTCTCTTCACCATAAGCAGTGGTACAACTTGCTGTACGCAGACCACTGACTTCCCTGCTACCTCCCTGCATCTACTCACGTCCATCCTGATCTCCGTGTTCAAATCTGCCTTTCCACTATATCAGCTAGTCGCTGATTCATTGACCAAAGATTGCTGCAAGTCACTAACTTTCCTATTATTTATTGGCATTCTCTCTCCATCTGCTGTTATATCTGTTCCGCTAATCACCCCGCTACCAGAGGACCGCTGTGTGAACTTCACTACTCTGGCAAACCCAGTCATCTGGTGAATTCCTGGGCAAGACTCCTAGTGCCCGTGACAGTATCCCTACAGCTTAATTACACACACACTGACATATCCTACTTGCAGATATTCCCATCCTGAATCTGGATTAAGGGTAATGTTTGTTTTGTTCCGGTACAAACTGCAAAATGCATGCTATTGCAAAATAATGTTTGCATCAGACAGCAATTTGCCATATGAACATGTGAGTTAGATCAATACTACTTGTCTGCCAGATTTGACAACCCCCCCCAATAAAAAAAAAAATCCCAGCTGTGTGCAGGATAACAATCTGTGTCTTCCCCAATTTTTTTTTATGTTTCAAAGTGTGTATATGTGTGTGGCTGGAATGGAACATTGCAGGCCTGGGGCAATATAAATTTGTACAATGCGGCGTAGTATGTCAAAACTGGTTTAGGGAGGCGGACAAATCTGAAAAGGGTGGATAGTGTCATTGTTTAACTGCAGGCCCAAACCGGATTTGAAGAGAAGGTTGATAAGGAATCCAACAGATGCTGAACTTGTGTCTGACACCAAGGCATTGGAATGGATTGTATGGACTTTGTGTTTTGCATTCATCTGGGGTCCAAAATCACATGTAAAAAACATGTACTAACCTATGAAGTGTTGTTGGCAATGATTCTAACATTTATGCACCCTACTTTAACAACATTTACAGCATTTACTAAATATATAAATCTAATTAAGGTCACCTAACCTCTTGAAGTACAGCCATTTGAAGAAACACATAGGCAGGGTTGTAGCATTCGATAAATACTTCAACGTGTAGTGAGACACGAATTGCAGAACTCCAAAAGGCAGGCCAGCTTGGCCTGTTGAATGTAAAACAAACAATTACTAAAGCAATATTAGCTCACATCGAACTTTAAGGAATGAACTTAGTTTCTGCCTCGGTGCACATGAAGGTGGCCACTGCATTGTAACCTGAGAAGTGTCTTGTAAGGTTCAACACAATACTCTCTGTAATAGTGGCTTGTGGGTTTTAGCTATATCTTGGTTTAAGAGTGTGGTTTTTGTTGATTTTGTCTGGAAAGTACCCCAGAAACAATCAGCTATTAAAATAGTAATTTGTCTAATGTGGACGAGTCAGACCCACAAATCTACTATAGAAATCAAATGGTTTTTAACAGCAATATTGTATGCAGCACCCACACTTTTCAATTACATGTTATTGATCTGAACACTATAGATACTTACATTTGTCAACTACCTTCACCATGGGCACATCTTCATGATGGATACATCATGAGGATGAGTAAATACATAAGTCTAATTAATAAGAAGCCACGCTTCTCCATGTGGCCTGACAGCCCCTTGCCTCTGTTGCAATCTGCGCCACATCCCTGATTGCCTAAACGCAAAGGAGTCAAGGGTACTCCCACCCCATTTGGCAACCAGGGTCCGAATCTGGAGAGACGGGTCACAAATGGCCTGTACATTTTTCGAGTGGAAATGCTTCCGATCAAACAAACAGAAGCATTCCCACTCAACGGAACCAAGGCCACATGCGTCCCATCTACTGCCCCTATGACGTGCGGAAAGCCAGCTATGGTGGCAAACTGCTGCTTAATCCGCACAAGGGACTCCTCATCGAGTGGCAGACAGATAAACTGGGAGAGCCACGACAGGAACGTCCTTAGCACAACCTTCAGCATGCGACTGAAGGTGGCTTGGGACATACCTGCCGCAACCCGCATTGTGGTCTGGAATGACCCAGGCGCACAGAAGTGCAGTACCGCCAACAGTTTGGTAAAGGCGGTACTGCTGTTGGGATGTTACGCATTGGCTCCAGGTCCCTCTGCACAATGCGCAGGGTGTCCAAGATGACATGCGGAGGAAGCAGATAGTGGCGGACAACCTAAGCATCTGACATCCCAAAGAGGCTGACACGTGGCCTCAAGACGCGCTCCCTCGGACGGCGATGTTGTACTAGTTGCTGGTTTGGACGTTGTGGAGGAACAGCCTCCTCGAGAAACAGATTGTGGTCCAACTCCAGGATCGCCTGTATGTGTGACAAAAGCCTGAGTTTTCATACCCAAACATTAGGTGACATCATTACAGCTTGGAATTTTCACTGTAGACTCCAAATATGAAACCAATACTTGCAATAAATTCACGATTCATCTTCAAGCTTGTTTTTTGCAAGTACAGTCAAGATTTTTTGAAATAGAAAAACAAAAAAAAACCCAACCCATCAATACTCAATCCCTATGAGCAAACACACCACATCAGAGACCACGTCACCATATAGAAACCACTAAGAAGTGTGTTCCACTGGATACTTACCAGACCAAAACACAAAAGTCACCTTGTGCAAATCCAAAACATTCCAATAAAGAACCAAAACCAAGTTACGTAGGGGGTGCAGGGAATAAAGCGAGGCAAGAAAATGGTATGTAAAATTTTAGTGAAAAAATTAAATAAAAAAAAACTACTCAACCCATAGTGAAAGTGTTATGGTTCTGTTCAAAACCCATTCCTTGATTACAGCCATGGAGCCAGACTCATGATATAAATGTTTAAACTGTTTATTGCAGTAAAGGTATAGTCCAGGGAAGGCAAATAAACAGTAAATAGTTCAAGTTGAATGAAACAATGGATTTCCAGATCTTGGCAGACAACAGTAAATGATAAAGAAATGCAGTCAATAACTTAACTGAAACCAGAAACAGAGCCACATGCAGGTAATTCAGGAACAGAGCCACATGAGCAGGCCAGGAACTTCAATGACCAGCAAAGGATTCAGGAATAAGCAGGCATATATAGGCCACAGACAGGTGAGGATAATTAATTAGCAGTGCTAGTTAACCCCTGATAGAGGAATGGCCGGACAGCAGCTCCTCTGGAGAATCACAGATATGTGCACACAGGGTAACAAGACAAATAATAACACAGGGTAAAATGCACACAAAGAAACAGGGCAGATCATAACAAAAATGCACACAAAGAAACAAGGCAGATCATAACAGAAAGAGCAAAGACACCACAACATCACAGCCCACCTGTCACTCACCGGACTGTGAGTGCTTCTTCCCGGACATTTAGGAACCGTGGCCGTCCTCCATCCTGAGGGACTGCGCATGCGCAGCCCTTTCTATACCTCCAGTGTATGTTCCTTTAACTTAATTGGCAGATCAGGCAACCTCCCTATATTAAGCACCTGTGGTCAACACCACGTTGCCTGATCTTGGAGTCTCATTCCCCATGAGTCTCTGAAGGTGTTCCTGTGTTTCCTCGTTATTCAGCCCAGCTGATTCCTGTGGTTTCCAAACCACTTCTACCTCTGTGGTTTCCAAACCACTTCTACTACTGTGGTTCCCATACCACTTCTACCATCTACTGTATCATCGTGACTGTGAGCTGATTCCTATCCGCTGCCTCCGTGCACTACAGTCTTCTAATCACTTCAACTCTACCATTTATCATTGGGACTGTTAGCTGATGCCTATCCGCTGCCTCCGTGCACTACAGGCTTCAACCACATCCACTCACCTGTTCATGATTGTGACTGCCAGCTGATTCCTATCCGCTGCCTCCGTGCACTACAGTCTTCAACCTGCAACTCGTCTGTGTTTCATCATCGTGACTGCTAGCTGATTCCTATCCGCTGCCTCTGTGCGCTTCAGTCTTCAGTCCTTGTCAACTCTACCGTGTTTCCTTGAGTCTGCTGCCACTATTGCTACCCGCTACTCTCCGTGATCATCGGTTCCAGTTCAACTCTGCTCCGGGGTCCCATCGTTACTGCACCTGCTGGTTGCTATTGGTTACCTCCGTGTTCCCGCAGAGACCCGCTGCTGTTACTTCTCAGCGCTACTCATCCATCTACTGCTGATCCGCTCTCCACGCCTTCCTGTGTTCCCTGCTGGTCTACCTACCTGTGCGCTGCACCTGCTAGACCCCCGCTTCACCCATCCAGGGACTTGTATCCTGCTGGCCTCCTGCCCTTCAGGTATCTCTGCACTCCTGTCTGACTGCCTTCTCCTGAACCACGGTATGCATACTTCCCATTGACTGTGCTGTGTATTGCATACCTTGCTGGACTGTGTTGGTTCTCCTCTGGAGTGTACTATCCGCTGAGTCTATTGCCATCATTGACTGTGTTGGTTCTCCTCTGGAGTGTACTATCTGCTGACTCTACTGCCATCATTGACTGTGTTATCTCATGCTGGATTACTTCAAGAGACTTTCTATATTGGCAGTGTTGTTCAGTCATTTATACATTTATATTGTGCATATTACTGTGGATCAAAGTCAAGGTGCCCGTGTATATATTGTGTTGCAGTCTCTCCCCGTGCACCTCCTCACATATATATTCAGTGGTACAACTTGCTAGTGGCAGACCACTGACTCCTGTTTACAGTTTCACCTGTTCCAGTATCCTCTCACATAGCAGTGGTACAACTTGCTAACGCAGACCACTGACTCCCCGGATACCTCCACTTGGATTCCATTCCTTCACTCAGACAGCGGTACAACTTGCTATCCGCAGACCGCTGACTCTCATCACCTCCTCGTTTCTGTTGGACATTCCTCCTCACTATAGCAGTGGTACAACTTGCTACCGCAGACCACTGACTACCTTCACGTGTCCTTTGTCCATACAGTTCCTCGTGTATTACTACCTCCATATTGCCAGTGCTGCTAGTCATAGACTTTCCTGAGCATCTCATCATCTGCTATTTCCTGTTCCGTGATCACCCTGCTACCAGAGTACCATATTACCACCTATACTGCTCTGGTAAGCCTATCACCTGGTGATCCCTGGGTAAAGACTCCTAGTGCCCGTGACAGTAAGGCCAGGCCCTAACTAGTTCTGGAGAGGTGAAGTTAGGGTCCCTGGAGTCCTCTCCATTGTCTATGAAATCTAAAGTCTGCGCTTTCGATGTTACGATTTCCTTTGCTACCAAATCCTTTGAGTCACAGGCATTGATTGATTCCGGAGCAGCAGGAAATTTCATTTCTAAATCACTAGTGAATCAATGGTCCCTACCAGTGATCACTTTAAAAACACCCATTACTGTGACGGCTATAGATGGATCACGTCTCATCAATGGTCTCATCACCCAGAGTACGTCTCCAGTAACCCTTCAGATTGGTGTACTACACCATGAAGAAATTTCGTTTTTAATTCTTCCAGTTACGACAAGTCCGATTGTCTTAGGCCTTCCATGGCTTCAATGTCACTCTCCCCAGATTGACTGGCGCACCCCTCAAGTTACGTCTTGGGGGTCTGAATGTCACCATCGTTGTCTCTCTCAAGTTATTCCTCTTAAAGTACAGCAATCTTCCATCTCATCTTCCTCCCCGGGACTCCCTCCTCAGTATGCTTCATTTGCCGATGTGTTTGATAAAGCTCAGTCTGAACGTCTTCCTCCTCATCGTTCTTGGGATTGTCCGATCGACCTTCTACCTGGCAAGACTCCTCCCAGGGGTCGGGTCTATCCTCTCTCGTTACCTGAAACTCAAGCCACATCTGAGTACATACAGGAGAATCTCCAGCGTGGGTTCATTCGACCTTCCACCTCTCCCGCTGGAGCTGGGTTCTTCTTCGTCAAAAAGAAGGATGGATCATTACGCCCTTGTATAGATTTTCGTGGACTCAACGCCATTACTATCAAGAATCGGTATCCCATTCCGCTGATCACTGAGCTATTTGATCGCATCAAGGGAGCTCGGATATTTACTAAGTTGGATCTTCGTGGTGCCTACAATTTAATTAGAATCCGTTCCGGTGACGAATGGAAGACCGCGTTTAACACCAGAGATGGGCATTACGAATATTTAGTAATGCCCTTCGGGCTGTGTAATGCCCCCGCGGTTTTCCAGGGTTTCATCAATGAGATCTTTCGGGACTTATTATATGTATGTGTCGTTGTCTACCTGGACGACATATTGATCTTCTCACAGGACCTGCCTTCTCATCACCAACATGTGGCAGAGGTCCTCTCCAGACTACGGAAAAACTCGTTGTTCTGTAAATTGGAAAAATGTTCATTCGAGTTACCCCAGATTCCATTCTTGGGGTATATAGTTTCCGGAGTTGGCCTGAAGATGGATCCAGACAAAGTAAATGCTGTACTACATTGGCCTCAGCCAACTACTCTTCGTGCCATCCAGCGTTTTTTAGGTTTTGCCAATTACTATAGACGCTTCATTCAAGACTTCTCATCCATTGCATCTCCCATTGTGGCCTTAACTCGGAAAGGGGCTAATACTAAGCAATGGTCATCTGAGGCTCTCCAAGCCTTTCAAATCCTCAAAGAGTCCTTCTCGTCTGCTCCCATTCTGCGACAACCTGATGTGACACTCCCCTTCTTCCTAGAAGTAGATGCCTCTAATGTGGGCTTAGGAGCTATTCTCTCCCAACGCTCGGA
The DNA here is from genome assembly GCF_038048845.1 of Mixophyes fleayi. Lineage (NCBI taxonomy): Eukaryota > Metazoa > Chordata > Amphibia > Anura > Limnodynastidae > Mixophyes > Mixophyes fleayi. The sequence continues at coordinate 78,654,774 of NC_134409.1, forward strand.
GCAACAAAAATTACATCCTTGTGCCTTCTACTCTCGGGGTCTTCTGCCCGCAGAGAAAAACTATACTATCGGGGACAAGGAGTTGCTGGCCATCAAAGCTGCATTAGAGGAATGGAGATACTTGTTGGAAGGAGCTCGCCATCCGGTGACGATCTTCACGGATCATAAGAACTTGTCATATTTGCAATCTGCTCAATGCTTGAACCCTCGTCAAGCAAGATGGTCTCTTTTCTTTTCCCGTTTTGAATTAATTATAACCTTCAAACCAGCTGCTAAGAACAAGAAAGCTGACGCTCTATCTCGAGCTTTTGTGACGTCCTCTGATGTAGAAGAGGTTCCCAACCATGCTATTCTAGACCCCAAATGTATTTCTCTGGCTGCTTCATCCACCAAAATGCTACCATTTGGGAAGACCCTCGTGCCTCCTACTCTGAGGCGGAAAATCCTTTCGTGGTTCCATGCCTCTCGTTTTTCTGGACACGCCGGTGAACATAAGACCTTTGAGATTCTCTCTCGTAGTTACTGGTGGCCTTCAATGAGGAGAGACGTCAAAGAGTTTATTGCTTCCTGTGATTTATGTTCTCAGTTCAAATCCTCCCGCAGAACTCCAGCAGGGTTGCTGCGACCACTACCCATTCCGTCCAAGCCTTGGACCCATATTAGTATGGATTTCGTTACTGATTTGCCACCAAGTAAGAATCACAATACTATTTGGGTAGTGGTAGACAGATTTTCGAAGATGGCTCATTTCGTCCCTCTGTCCGGTTTACCTTCCTCGTCTACTCTGGCTGAACATTTCATTAAAGAAATCTTCCGCATCCATGGATGTCCGTCTGAGATTGTGTCAGATAGAGGAGTACAATTCGTTTCCAGATTCTGGCGGGCCCTTTGTAAAACCTTGGGCATACGATTAGCACTCTCATCGTCTTACCATCCGCAATCTAACGGACAAACGGAACGAGTCAATCAAGATCTTGAGACTTTTATTAGGATGTTCTCTTCAGCCAACCAAGACAACTGGGTAGAATTGCTCCCTTGGGCTGAATTCGCCCATAACAACATGTACCATGAGTCATCATCCAAAACTCCATTCTTTGTGGTCTACGGTCACCATCCGTCTTTTCCGGAATTTCCTGCCCTCCCGCCCACCCAAGTTCCTGCTGTGGAGACTGCTTGTCAGACCTTCAAAAATATCTGGTCTCAGGTCAAAACCTGTTTAAAGAAGACATCTAACAAATATAAGTCTTTCGCAGATAAGAAGAGGCGGGCTATTCCACCACTAAAAATTGGAGATCGTGTCTGGTTATCTACCAAAAATATTCGTTTGAAGGTTCCATCTATGAAATTCGCCCCTCGTTTTATTGGTCCATATAGGATCATTCAAGTTATCAATCCAGTATGTGTTAAACTTCTTCTTCCTAAGAATCTTCGGATTTCCAATGCCTTCCATGTGTCCTTGCTCAAACCTCTCATCATCAACCGTTTCTCGACTCCTTCCTCAGCACCGCAGCCAGTTCAAGTTCATCAGGAGGAGGATTTCGAGATTACTGAGGTATTGGATGCAAAAATTTCGCGAGGAGTCCTCCGTTTCCTCGTTCATTGGAAGGGCTTTGGTCCTGAAGAGCGTTCATGGATCAAAGCTGAAGATCTTAATGCTCCTGCCCTTCTGAAGAAGTTTTATTCCAAAAATCCGGACAAGCCCGGTTCCAGGCGTTCTGTGCCCACCTTTAAAAGGGGGGGTACTGTCACTCACCGGACTGTGAGTGCTTCTTCCCGGACATTTAGGAACCGTGGCCGTCCTCCATCCTGAGGGACTGCGCATGCGCAGCCCTTTCTATACCTCCAGTGTATGTTCCTTTAACTTAATTGGCAGATCAGGCAACCTCCCTATATTAAGCACCTGTGGTCAACACCACGTTGCCTGATCTTGGAGTCTCATTCCCCATGAGTCTCTGAAGGTGTTCCTGTGTTTCCTCGTTATTCAGCCCAGCTGATTCCTGTGGTTTCCAAACCACTTCTACCTCTGTGGTTTCCAAACCACTTCTACTACTGTGGTTCCCATACCACTTCTACCATCTACTGTATCATCGTGACTGTGAGCTGATTCCTATCCGCTGCCTCCGTGCACTACAGTCTTCTAATCACTTCAACTCTACCATTTATCATTGGGACTGTTAGCTGATGCCTATCCGCTGCCTCCGTGCACTACAGGCTTCAACCACATCCACTCACCTGTTCATGATTGTGACTGCCAGCTGATTCCTATCCGCTGCCTCCGTGCACTACAGTCTTCAACCTGCAACTCGTCTGTGTTTCATCATCGTGACTGCTAGCTGATTCCTATCCGCTGCCTCTGTGCGCTTCAGTCTTCAGTCCTTGTCAACTCTACCGTGTTTCCTTGAGTCTGCTGCCACTATTGCTACCCGCTACTCTCCGTGATCATCGGTTCCAGTTCAACTCTGCTCCGGGGTCCCATCGTTACTGCACCTGCTGGTTGCTATTGGTTACCTCCGTGTTCCCGCAGAGACCCGCTGCTGTTACTTCTCAGCGCTACTCATCCATCTACTGCTGATCCGCTCTCCACGCCTTCCTGTGTTCCCTGCTGGTCTACCTACCTGTGCGCTGCACCTGCTAGACCCCCGCTTCACCCATCCAGGGACTTGTATCCTGCTGGCCTCCTGCCCTTCAGGTATCTCTGCACTCCTGTCTGACTGCCTTCTCCTGAACCACGGTATGCATACTTCCCATTGACTGTGCTGTGTATTGCATACCTTGCTGGACTGTGTTGGTTCTCCTCTGGAGTGTACTATCCGCTGAGTCTATTGCCATCATTGACTGTGTTGGTTCTCCTCTGGAGTGTACTATCTGCTGACTCTACTGCCATCATTGACTGTGTTATCTCATGCTGGATTACTTCAAGAGACTTTCTATATTGGCAGTGTTGTTCAGTCATTTATACATTTATATTGTGCATATTACTGTGGATCAAAGTCAAGGTGCCCGTGTATATATTGTGTTGCAGTCTCTCCCCGTGCACCTCCTCACATATATATTCAGTGGTACAACTTGCTAGTGGCAGACCACTGACTCCTGTTTACAGTTTCACCTGTTCCAGTATCCTCTCACATAGCAGTGGTACAACTTGCTAACGCAGACCACTGACTCCCCGGATACCTCCACTTGGATTCCATTCCTTCACTCAGACAGCGGTACAACTTGCTATCCGCAGACCGCTGACTCTCATCACCTCCTCGTTTCTGTTGGACATTCCTCCTCACTATAGCAGTGGTACAACTTGCTACCGCAGACCACTGACTACCTTCACGTGTCCTTTGTCCATACAGTTCCTCGTGTATTACTACCTCCATATTGCCAGTGCTGCTAGTCATAGACTTTCCTGAGCATCTCATCATCTGCTATTTCCTGTTCCGTGATCACCCTGCTACCAGAGTACCATATTACCACCTATACTGCTCTGGTAAGCCTATCACCTGGTGATCCCTGGGTAAAGACTCCTAGTGCCCGTGACACCACCTCACCATAAAGAGTCCAAAAAAACCCAGTACAGACCAAAGAGTGGGTGCCACTCAATACTTACCACACAAACACAGCCCTAGCCGCTTCTTCAATTATAATCTTATTAGGTAATGTGTTTGACAACTGTATTCTGTTACGGAGGGGGAGCAGGTAACAAATAGAGTAAAAAAAGGAAACACTAAATAAATCACAAATAGCCTAATTCAGTCTTGAGCCAGTCACTCTTCAGAGTATACAGTGAAAAAATGTAAACAAATTTACTCTTACCCTCCTAAAAACACTATAAAAAAGATAATGTGGGGGCATGGCCAGGCAGCCGAGGAGGACGGAAGCAACCCTGTTGAGCTCTGTCTCAAGTGGCCACTAATCAGGGATAAATTACCTTATTGGTGGGAGCTAACGGAAGGGAGCCAACTCCCCCACTCACCCCTTTTTGTTCCCCAACGAGGGTGGGGTCTGATTGTCCGCCGGGAGGCTCCGGGAGCCTGTTGCTGCCAATTCGGTCCACAATCTGACCCCAGGATAGGGCATAGGAAAGGCGCCAGACCACTCCATACCCGTCAGGGGAAATTCCTGGTGGGTGCCATATTGGAATACCAGCAGGCGCACTGCACCTCGCACAGCCCAGGAAGCAGTACAAGTCGGGGGAAGACACGGAGAACCTGCAGGTAACCAGTGGGGAAAACTAGCACACCCCCCCTCCTCTCCTCCCGATTATGCAACCTGGATCTGATCTGCTCGTCACTGCTGGGAAAGGTGGAGAGGAATAGAAGCGGGCAGTAGAAGGACACACAGGGGTCCGGTTATTTTTGCCCAAACTTCAAAGTTGTAAAAACAGCACCAGTCTCCTGGAAACCCAGCACTGAAGATTCACTCAATAAAGTTACATCTCTTGGGTTAGGTGCTATAAAATCCTGCCTATGCAACAACGCCATCTAGGGGTATAATTATAGATTGCCAGTTTTCCCTCAACACTGTATACCAGGGGCACAGCTATACTGAATCTCCCCGAAAAGTTGGTAAAGGCTTGACCCCTGCTTCTTCATCATTATTTTCTCCTCCTCCCTGTAACCATTGTGGATCCGATTGCTAATTTCTCCTGCTACTTGGTAGCTGGGCAGATAATGGGAGAAGTGAGTGGTATGTACAACTACTTTTAACCTATTTTGATCTCCGTTACAATCTAAAACGCAACACCGGCGGGATTCAATCTAATCCCCTATCAATCATATGATGTGAGCCCAGAGGCTGCACAAGTCCAGAGCATCACCTAACGGGCAAGTTCATTCTCAACGCAAACACCCTGCACCCACCATCTCTTTAACCATGAGTAAATCCGCCTCTAAAATTAAGAGGGGACAGAACACGGAAATCACTCAACATTTTTCGAAGCAAGACAAACCTCCTCCAGACGGCTCTTTGTCGCCCAAAAACCAGCCACCCCAGGACGAAGACATGGAAACTGAGGACGTCCCGGCAACGAAAAAGGACATTTCAGACATTCGTTCCCTCCTGGTAGACCTTAATTATGCCCTTACCACCAAATTACATAAGACAGTGGGGGAATTGAAAAAAGAGATAGCTGACTTGGGCCAGCGAACCAACACCCTGAAGCAGGCCCAGTCACATTGTCAGTCTTTCCAAAGTGAAACTGGCCGGGACTTGGAATATCTTAGTAGGGAACACGACTTTCTCCGGGAAAAAATGAAGACCTAGTAAACCGCGAGAGAAGAAACAATTTTAGTACTCGGAACATCCCTGAGGACTTTGATACGCCCTCCTTGGAGCCTTACCTGCTTCGTCTCTTCACTCATTTGGTTCCGTCCCTTTATGACTCCCAGATCCAAATAGAGAGGGCCCACAGAGCTCTTTGGCCAAAACAAAAAGACTCCGCTCCTCCTAGAGATGTGATCCTGAAACTTCTGTCATTTAAGGTAAAGGAGAGAATTACAATGAGCGCCAGGAATTCTAATTTCATCTTCTTCGAAGGAGTCAAGCTACAAATCTTTCAGGACTGTCGCTAAGAGGAGGGACTTAAAAGAAATCATGGCCGCTCTAAGGGACCACGGATACAAGTATCGCTGGGGTTTTCCCTTCCGTTTGGTGGTGGAAACGGAGGGGTGCCAAGTGTCCATCAGAACCCCGGAAGAAGGCTGTCACTTCCTACGACAAGTCCAGATTCGTCCGTCCACCGGCCCGGTTCCCGAGGAAGTCAATTCAAACTCTCAACCTGCCTGATTATGTTAATGGTTATGTGCTAACTTGTCTTTTTTGTCAGGTGCCGTCTCCGCACTGACACTTGGTGCAGGAGACGGACGCCTGCACCTTCTCGGCACTCACGTCCTGTTGCCGAGCAGCGTGACGCTATCTCTGCCTTCCTATCAGCAGTCTCCATGTCTGACCGCCAAAATCTCCCTAACCCAATCAGGAGGCACCTAATGGTATATAAAGCAACCTCTGACACCTGTCTAGTGCCAGAGTATTGGATCACTCCTGCTCCAGCGTTTCCTGTACTTCTGATCCTGTGTACTTCGGTTCTGACTCGGCTTCCTGTGACTATTCTCCTGTGTTTCATTTTGGTACCTCGCTGCCCGGCTGGTTTGACTATTTGGCTTGACCTGACTTCTCTCTGGATCTTCCCTGTTTACTGCACCGCTCGGTTGGCTCTGACGCCTGTCTACTACTGTCGTTACACCGGTGACTGTCTTGGAGAACCGCGACCTGCGTACCCTCTGCAGCTAAGCCCAAACCCCCTTGCGGGGGTCACTGGTGAATATCGGGCGTACGTTAGACTCCGCGCCTCCCTGTTCAGTTGTGCCAATACCGGTTAGCGGCCATCTCTGCAATTCCGTGACAGTATACTCTGGCCATATGAGTGGACAGGACGAACCCTCAGCTCGGGACCTTCAGCTCCACTTAGCCCAGAGGGTGGATCAGCAAGACTCCAATCAAGCACAACTCCTGCAATGTCTACAAAGGGTTGTTTCTCGTTTAGACACCCTTCAGGAGTCTATTCCAACAAGCAAGACGGCCTTAGCAGTAACAGTTTCCTCCGCAGCCACAACATCTACTGCCACCTCCGCTAGTTTCAGAAACCTACTGTCACGGGCACTAGGAGTTCTACCCAGGATTCACCAGATGATAATGCTTACCAGAGGGGCGGGGTTTACACAGCAATCCTCTGGGCAGTAGGGTGAATAGTAGGAACGTTATACAACAGCAGGTGGAGAGAGAATGTCAATGGAGTAGATAGGAGTCAGCGACTCGCAGCTATAATGGTAGGAAAGTCAGCGACTTGCAACTATAGTGCAGAGGCAGGTATCAACCAAGAAGAGCCGAGCGGACGTGAATAGGTGAAGGAAGGTAACGGGAGAGTCAGTGGTCTGCGGATAGTAAGTTGTACCACTGCTGTGATGAGAAGACTTATCCAGGTGCAGGTAGGTAGCGGGAGAGTCAGTGGTCTGCGGATAGCAAGTTGTACCACTGCTGTGATGGGAAGACTTGTCCAGGTGCAGGTAGGTAGCAGGGAAGTCAGTGGTCTGCGGATAGCAAGTTGTACCACTGCTGTGATGGGAAGACTTGTCCAGGTGCAGGTAGGTAGCGGGGAAGTCAGTGGTCTGCGGATAGCAAGTTGTACCACTGCTGTGATGGGAAGACTTGTCCAGGTGCAGGTAGGTAGCGGGGAAGTCAGTGGTCTGTGGATAGCAAGTTGTACCACTGCAAAGAGGAGAGGACTTGTCCAGGTGCGGATAAGTAGAATAATAGTAATAGTCTATGGCTGTATGTATACAGCTGGAGAGCAGAGAAGCTTGTCCAAACAGATATGCAGGGTAACAGCTAATAGTCTATAGCGGGTATGTATACCGCTGCTGAGTAGAGAGGCTTGTCCAAAGCAGATATGCAGGATAACAGCTAATAGTCTATAGCGGGTATGTATACCGCTGCTGAGTAGAGAAACTTGTCCAAGGCAGATATGCAGGATAATAGCTAATAGTCAATAACAAGTATGCATACTGCCGCTGAGTAGAGAGGCTTGTCCCGGTGCAGACACAGCAGGAGAGCTGGGAGGCTGTAGCGGGTATGGGAACCGCCGGTGAGTAGAGCAGGTAATCCAGCAGGAAGCAGAAGACACGAGCAGGAGAGCTAGGAGTCTGTAGCGGGTATGGGAACCGCCGATGAGCAGAGCAGGTAATCCAGCAGGAAACTGAAGACACGAGCAGGACAAAGGAAACACCCTCAGAGACTCACAGGGAGTGAGAATCAAGATCAGGCAACGATACAAAGGCCACAGGAGCCTTAAATAGGGAGAGGTGATTGATCCACCAATTAAGTTAAAAGCAAGGTCATAAGAGTTCCGGGATCCTGTACATGCGCTGTCCTATCAAGATGGCGGACGGCCGCGGCTCAGGACAGGCGCCGGCAGAAAGGAGAGAGAACCACGCACAAGAGCAGAGGCACTCACGGTCCGGTGAGTGACACCTACTTATCCCACCACCGGAGAAATATGATGGTGATCCTAAGAAATGTTGTGGGATCCTTAACCAGTGCGGTATTCAGTTTGAACTTTCCACTGGAAATTTCTCCGGTAGGACCAAAGTGGCGTATATAATTTCCCTCCTCTCTGGTCAAGCCCTGTCTTGGGCTACTCCCCTCTGCGAATGGGATGATCCTACACTCCGAGATTCTTCCACTTTTATTAAGAATTTTCTGAGGGTTTTTGATGAGCCTGGCCATGTTTCCTCTGCTGCTTCTGGCCTATTAGCTCTCCGTCAAGGTTCACTCACTGCTGGGCAGTATGCTGTTCAGTTTCACACCATGTCTTTAGAGCCCTGCTGGAACAATGAGGCTCTGGTAGCCACCTTTTGGCATGGGTTAAACGACCGCATCAAGGACGATCTGGCCTCCTGCGAGCTTCCGTCTGCTCTTGATGACTTGGTCTCTCCTTGTGTTAAGGTGGACATCCACCACAGGGAATGTGCTCAAGATTGTGAACAGACCCTGTGCTCCTTTCCTGGCCTGGCGCCCCAGTTCCAAGCTCCAGCAATTCCTCTGGAGGAACCTATGCAAATTGGCCGCTCTCGCCTTTCCCAGGAGAAGCATAACAAACGCATCAAGAATCGTCTCTGCCTTTATTGTGGGGACTTGGGTCACCTTCTCTCCTCATGCTCCAAGAGGTCAGGAAATGCACAATCCTAGGCGATGATAGGGGGGGTCGTCTTAGGATCCAAGTTCCTCACTCCCTACTCCTTGAGAGATTCTGAATTTCTGATGCCCATTACGCTATTTTCTACAGATGGTGCCCAGCAATTGAAAGCTTTTGTGGACTCTGGATCCGCTGGGAACTTTATTTCCGCTGAGTTGGCTTCCAAGCTTCATCTCTCCATCCTTCCATTGCCACAGCCTCTGGCACTGACCGCAATTGATGGTAATAGCATCATCAACGTTTCCATCGATCGCATTACCAGTCCCTTACGGCTGGTGGTAGGAGCGCTTCACTCAGAGTGGATAAGTTTCGTGATCCTTCCTCAGTCCGTCAATCCTGTTATTTTGGGTCTTCCCTGGCTTAAAGCTCAGAGACTCAAGCCATGTCTGAATACGTCACTGAGAATCTTGAATGTGGTTTTATCTGCAAGTCTTCTTCACCGGCAGGTGCTGGGTTCTTTTTTGTCAAAAAGAAAGACGGAATCCTTAGACCCTGTATTGACTACCGGAAGCTGAATGCTGTTATGGTGAAGAACCGTTACCCGTTACCTCTCATATCTGAACTTTTTGATCGGATTCGTGGAGCTCAGATTTTCACCAAACTAGATCTTAGAGAGGCCTATAATCTTATCTATATTCGTCAAGGCGACGAGTGGAAGACTGCTTTTAATACAAGAGACGGGCATTATGAGTACCTTGTGATGCCCTTTGGGCTTTGTAATGCCCCTGCAGTTTTTCAAGAATTCAGCAGAGAAATCTTCAGGGATCTTTTGTATCTATCTGTAGTTGTTTACCTTGATGTTATCCTGGTCTTCTACCGTAACATCACCTCTCATCGAGATCATGTCAAAGAAGTTCTGTCTCACCTCCATACTAATCACCTATATTGCCAGTTGGAGGAGTGCCTGTTTGATCAATGTCAAGTTCCCTTCCTCAGGTATATAATCTCTGGCATGGGTCTTCAAATGGATCCAAAGAAGGTAGAATCTATCCTTAGTTGGCCTCAACCCTCTGGCCTGAAGGCTACTCAGTGTTTTATTGGATTCTGCAATTATTACTGGCAATTCATTAAAAAATTCTCTTCACTGATCTTGCCCATCACGTCTCTTACCCGTAAATGTGGGCTAGCCAAAAACTGGCCACAGGAGGCAGTCTTGGCCTTCAAGGTTCTTAAGGAAGCTTTTGCCACCGCTCCAGTCTTAAGACAGCCTGATCAACTACGACCGTTCTTTCTAGAGGTTGATGCTTCTTCGGTGGGTGTGGGAGCAGTTCTCTCTCAGAAGAATTCTGTCGGCACCTTCACTCCTTGTGGCTTTCTCTCCAGGAAATTTTTACCCAGTGAGGCCAACTATAGCATCGGAGACAAGGAGCTCCTGGCCATCAAGATAGCCTTAGAAGAATGGCGGTACCTGCTTGAAGGCGCTCTCCATCCTATCACGGTATTCACAGATCATAAGAACCTCACCTATCTGGAATCTGCTCAGTGCCTTAACCCTCGTCAGGCTCGATGGCCACTTTTTTTCTCCAGATTCCAGTTAATCCTGACTTACCGTGCTGGGTCAAAAAATTCCAGGGCAGATGCACTTTGAAGGTCTTTTGATCATTCGGATTCTTGCCAGTCGGACTTTAGACCTATCATCAGTCCTCTGAAGATCCTGGCTTTGACTAAATCCTCTGTTAAGACACCCCCTGCTGGACGCTCTTTTGTGGAGATCCATCTCCATCCTAGACTGTTGGCTTGGGCCCACGATTCCAGATTTGCTGCTCATACTGGGGTTAAGAAGACCATTGCTCTTTTGTCCCGCAGCTATTGGTGGCTATCCTTGAGTGCTGACATTCACAAGTATGTTGCAGCTTGCGGTGTATGCGCTCGTCACAAGACACCAAGGCGCCCGCCAGCAGGGCTTCTTCTTCCGCTCCCGGTTTCTGACTCACCTTGGGCAAGCATCAGCATGAAATTTATTACTGATCTCCCCAATAGTCATGGGTAGTGGCCGATCGTTTTTCCAAATGGGCACATTTTGTCCCTCTCAAGAAATTGCCATCTGCCGCTGATCTAGCCAGTCTTTTCATTAAAAATATTTTTCGGATCCACGGTTGCCCCGTTGAGATATTCTCTGACAGAGGTGTACAATTCATTTTAAGATTCTGGAGATCGTTTTGCAACAACCTAGGAATCAAGCTAAAATTCTCATCGGGATACCATCCCCAGACCAATGGTCAGACTGAACGGGTCAACCAGGATTTGGAGACGTTCCTCCGTTGCTACTGCTCTGATCACCTATCCTCCTGGAGTGATTATTTACCTTGGGCAGAATTTTCACATAATATCCATCAACATGAATCTTCCGGAACATCTCCCTTCTTTACCATCTTTGGCAGACATCCCATACTTCCCACCTTATCAGAAGTTCCCAGTGCATCAGTACCTGCAGCTCAAGAGATGGTCGGTCACTTTTTGAAGATTTGGACTCAGGTACGATCTAAACTGTTACAGTCCTCGGAACAGCATAAATACTTTGCTGATCGTCACCATAGGAAGATTCCAGTTCTTCACATTGGGGACAAGGTGTGGCTGTCTATGCGTAATTTCAGGCTCAAGCTACCTTCAATGAAATTTGCTCCCCGATATATTGGTCCCTTCCGCATTTCTCATATTATTAATGCGATTACCTATAAGCTCCATCTACCTCCTTCACTCCGTGTGCATAATTCATTTCACATTTCCTTATTACAACCTTTGGTTCTTATAGAATTCTCCAATCTTCAGCCTCCACCTTCTCCCATCAAGACAGCATTGGGCGACGGATATGAGATTGAACGCATCTTGAAATCACGATCCATTCGTGGTAAGACTCAGTTTCTCGTTCACTGGAAGGGTTATGGCCCTGAAGAAAGGTCATGGGTGGATAAGAAAGACCTTCATGCCCCCATCTGCTTTCAAAGTTCTTGAAGAATCAGATGTCCAACTCCTCTTCTTCAGGGGAAAGGGGTACTGTCAGGTACCGTCTCCGCACTGACACTTGGTGCAGGAGACGGACGCCCGCACCTTCTCGGCACTCGCGTCCTGTTGCCTAGCAGCGTGACGCTATCTCTGCCTTCCTGTCAGCAGTCTCCATGTCTGACCACCAAAATCTCCCTAACCCAATCAGGAGGCACCTAATGGTATATAAAGCAGCCTCTGACACCTGTCTAGTGCCAGAGTGTTGGTTCACTCCTGCTCCAGCGTTTCTTGTACTTCTGATCCTGTGTACTTCGGTTCTGACTCGGCTTCCTGTGACTATTCTCCTGTGTTTTGTTTTGGTACCTCGCTGCCCGGCTGGTTGGACTATTTGGCTTGACCTGACTTCTCTCTGGATCTTCCCTGTGTACTGCACCGCTCGGCTGCCTCTGACCTGGATTGCTTCACTACGCCTGTCTACTACTGTTGCTACACCGGTGACTGTCTTGGAGAACCGCGACCTGCGTACCCTCTGCAGCTAAGCCCAAACCCCCTTGCTGGGGTCCCTGGTGAATTCCGGGGCTACGTTAGACGCCGCGCCTCCCTATTCAGTTGTGCCAATACCGGTTAGCGGCCATCTCTGCAATTCCGTGACATTTTTCCTTTTAGTGCCAGCTTGTGCCTCATTATGTTCTTCCATTGTTTCTCTCCTCTTTTTAATTTTTAAAGTTTATTGACAAGAGTTGGCAGGTCTGGTGGACCTGCATCCGTTGCGGTGGGTCTGTTAAAAGTTTTATGTTTAACGGCACAGTGTTAGATCTTGTTTGCAAGGGATGTTAAACTGTCACCTATTTTTGTACAATTTATAATCACTCTTCATCATATTAGTGAGTGTACCCATCTCATCTTGTATCTTTAAAGACTTTGGGTTTAGTTTGTTGTGTCTACTAATGCTTGTCCCTACATCTTTTTTGTTATATGTCAGATACGTATATACTTGTATGCTCTGGACGGTGGTGGCTTCCCCAGGCTGCCGCCACCAACCCCTACACCCCTATTACAAAGGGACTATTATAATCACTCTCAATTACTGTATTTTCACCCGCCCTTAAAGCGGTTAACAGTCCCGAACTTGAGCCTCCTCCCCCAGAGCTCCCATTATAGCAGCAGACCTCCCACATCAGGGATCTCCTGTCTGCTCTCCCCTTCCCATCCTCTGATCTCCCCCCCCCCTCATTTGGTATCACTTCCCAGGTTTACTTAGAGATCCCACTAGGGGTGTACGCCAGTTTATCTCAAGTTAAGTGTCATTCTGTAAATGCCTCTCACTGTATTGTCACTAAATGTCAAAGGGTTGAACACTCCCCAAAAGAGATCACTCTTACAATCTTATATTAACAAATACCATGCTGATATTGTATACTTGCAGGAGACTCATCTCAAGAGGGATCACCACTCCTCGCTGTCATCCAGGAGATACCCCACAGTCTACTATTCCAACTACATGTCACGGTTTGGTATTCTGGACACTTGAATCCGTCCAACAGATGTTACCCCTAGCAGGGCACCGAGTCTAACGGGCGAATGGTTTTCACCAGCGGTCACCGCAGGTCGCGGTCCCTACCAGGGGTGTTGGGCAGGGTCCCCGGGGAGTGATAGTGACTGGTGTAATGTAGGCACACTGGTAAAGTTATAGTTCTACACCCAGAGGGCGAATAGACAACAGATGCAGGATAAAAATACAATCAACAATTTAATGATGGCTGAATGATCAACAGGAGAGTCTCAGTATATTGACACTAGGACCGTAGTACAAGGTGAGCAGTGCCACCGGCAGTATCGTATGAAATGAGTACAATAGAGATATAATCAATATATTCAAATATAGCAATAGCATGAACAGTCCAGCAACAATGTGAAGATGGTAATGCAGCAGATATATGGAACTACAATAAGGCAGCACAATATCAGAGTAAGTAACAGTCCAGGCAGCAATGTAGTCACAGCAGATGCAGCAAGGGTAAGATATCTTGTAATGCCTTAATATGTTTAGATGACATAGGAACAGTTCAGCCAGGAGGAAAAGATAAGAACAAGCAGCTAGATGATACGACCTGTAATGCCACTGAGTCACAGAGGAAAATGCGGAGTAGATGAAGCTTGAGCAAAGCAATCCGGAGAGGTGACACGATAGGGTCAGATGTAACTTGAGCAGCATGGCCCGTGTAGCAGCAGCACAATGAAGACAAGTGTAGCTTAAGTGATCCAGCCCCGTGGAACAGGAATACAACAGAGGTAGGTGCAGCTCGACTAGTGTAACCCGTGGAACAGCAACTTGATGGAGTCAGGTGCAGCTTGAGCAATATAACCGATGGAACAGCAACACAGCGAAGACAGGTGCAGGTTGAGCGGTATAGCCCATGGAACAGCAACACAGCTGTTATGCTTGTTTTGTCGCAATCCAATAACGATTGTCGAATCTCGATTTGTGTTTCCAACGCACAAAGATTTATTATCCAAAAGTAGCAGAATAATTCAAGAGAAATAAAATAAGTACAGCCGTTACTTATCGCAGGCGCCCTGGATCCAGTGAACAGTCATTCAGGTCTGAAGTCTGTGGTCAAAGAAGACTGGTCACTAGATCAAGAGGTCCTGCTTATATGCAGTCAGAAATACAGTAAAACAATGCAGATGATGTGGCTTGCTTCTATTGGTCCAGGTTTCAGGAAGCTCTAGGATGTTGCAGATCATAGGCCAGTTCAAACCAAAATATCCAAAGGTGGGGGTCATCTCTCCAGGGATGTGCTCTGACTTTCCCGCCAAAAATCCAGTTTCAACTAGTCTATTAGCATTTTATAGTCAGTATTACTTTAAACATTTATTCCCTAACATCGCTAACTAGAGTATGCAATATGCGATCTCTTTGGTGAAGGAGCCGGACAACTGCTGATGAATAGGGGATTAAAATGATACCAGACATGACACATTTCCTATAACCTGAACCATATGTTTTACTAACATGCATATAACATATAATATTAAACATAAATACTACTATATTTCGACATAAATAACTATGTGTTGCAACTACAATTAATGTGTACTAATTACAAATGTGTGTGTGTTTGTGCAAATGTGTGTAAAAGTGTAAAAACTGCTATTGCCACGTGTTGCGGCTGGATACACCCTTCAACGCCGTAGCGTGCTCTACGCATCTTTTCAGACAAAGACAACCAAGTTTGCTCGATATTAATTGAAATGACTTTGTCCAATTTGCTGACTTTGACAGCTCTACCCTTTGATAGTGTAATAGACTATCACAAAATCACTGTTTCAAGTTTAGGTGTCACTCACCGGACTGTGAGTGCTATTTCTCGTGTGTTTAGGAACCGTGGCCGTCCACCATCCTGAGGGTCTGCGCATGTGCAGCCCTTTCAAACCTTCTGTTCATGTTCCTTTTAGTTAATTGGCTGATCAGGCAACACTCCCTATTTAAAGCACCTGAGTTCCATACCTCGTTGCCTGATCTTGGAGTCTCATTCCCCATGAGCCTCTGAAGGTGTTCCTGTGTTTCCTCGTGTGTTCAGCTCCTGCTGATTCCTGTTGTTCGTTTGTGGTTTCCAGACCACTTCATCTCCCCAGTGTTTCATCGTGACTGCACCAGCTGATTCCTATCCGCTGCCTCTGTGCTACTTCAGTTTGCAGTCCACTTCATTTCTCCTGTGTTTCATCGTGACTGCACCAGCTGATTCCTATCCGCTGCCTCCGTGTATCTACAGTATCCTGCTCACTTCAACTCTCCCGTGTTTCATCGTGACTGCACCAGCTGATTCCTATCTGCTGCCTCCGTGTATCTGCAGTATCCTGCTCACTTCAACGCTCCCGTGTTTCATCGTGACTGCACCAGCTGATTCCTATCCGCTGCCTCCGTACTTCTACAGTATCCTGCTCACTTCAACTCTCCCGTGTTTCATTGTGACTGCTCCAGCTGATTCCTATCCGCTGCCTCCGTGTATCTGCAGTTCCCTGCTTATCGCAACCCTCCAGTACTCCTCGTGTCTGCAGCCAGCTGATCCGCTCTCCGTGCTTCTACAGTGTCTCCGCTTGTGTAAACTCGCCTGTCTGCATCGGATCAACGCCCCGCTGCTTTCATCTCGTCTAGACCATCTCTACTCTTCAGTGTTATATATACTACTGCTTCCTGAGTATTTGTTTCTATCCCTGCTGGTCTACCTACCTGTGCGCTGTACCTACTTGATTACCGCTTCTACCCTCCTGGGACTTCGCATCCTGCCGGCCTCCAGCCGTTCAGGTATCTCTGCACTTCTGTCTGACAGCCTGCTCTCCTGAACCACGGTATGCATACTTCTCATTGACTGTGCTGGTGTAATGCATATCTTGCTGGACTGAGTTGTTCTCCCCTGGAGTTTACTATCCGCTGAGACTATTGCCATCATTTGACTGTGTTACCTTTTGCCTGGATAGTTCTTGTGACTTTGTATTATTGTGCAGTGCTGTTCAGTCATTACTATATTGTGCATATCATCGTGGGATCAAGTTCAGTGTGCCCGTGTATACTCTGCATTGCATTTCTCTCCCCGTGCACCTCCTCACATATATATTCAGTGGTACATCTTGCTAGAGGCAGACCACTGTTCCCTGTTTCCTGAGTCACCTGTTTCCAGTATCCTTGCACATAGCAGTGGTACAACTTGCTAACGCAGACCACTGACTCCCCGGATACCTCCACCTGGATTCCATCCCTTCACCTAGACAGCGGTACAACTTGCTAAACGCAGACCGCTGACTCTCATCACCCCCTCGTTACTTCTGGACATTCCTCCTCACTATAGCAGTGGTACAACTTGCTATCCGCAGACCACTGACTACCCTCACGTTTCCCTTGTCCATTCAGTTCCTCGTGTACTATTACCTACATATTACCAGTGCTGCTAGTCATAGACTTTCCACGAGCATTCTCTACCATCTGCTGTCTCCTGTTCCGTGATCACCCCGCTACCAGAGTACCATATTACACCTATACTGCTCTGGTAAGTCCATCATCTAGTGATCCCTGGGTAAAGACTCCTAGTGCCCGTGACATTAGGATTGTACAACACTTCTTCACAGACCATGATCTCCGTATCCCTCACCACCATTTCAGTCTCGTTCTCAGTGTTTCCCCCAGAAGACTGCTTTCCACATTTCAACACAGTAGGAACACATTTGACACATAAGCCAATTACTCAGTTGACACCAAGTAAAAGGAGAAGGAGCTTACCTACACTAGCAACCATATCCTATATCCACTCCCCCAGTCCAGAGAACCATTTTACAGGGTTCAACCATGAGAACCAACCTGCCACCTTTTTTTCCGACCTCATATAACGAAGAATTATGGTTCCTTCGATATTCCCATTTAAGTTGCAGAATTTCATCCATCTTCCGGTCTATAACATCCTTGGGGTCATCTCTATTATTGGTGATGTATGTGCAACATTTGACACCAAACTGGGTGGCCAAAGTCACACAGTATCCACCAGTAATAGAGGTGAGATAATTCAGTACCAGCCTATGTTGCACAAATTCCTTCTTGTACGCTTGTAGCTCCCTTCCCGTATACCTGAAAGTGTCATCATACATCTCGGTGATATGTCTATCAATTTAACTAGGTCTTGAATATACTTAAAATTTAAAGTTCCCCGAGCTCCTGGTGAGATCTAGAGCAACCATAACTTGAAAACCAGAGGTTTCACTAATCAATTTTGTAGCTATGGGTTCCTCACCAGGAATCATATTTCTCTTGCCACGGTGTTCATACTGTGTGTGTATGTATGGTAGGGATGTAGTCTTGTGAATACCAACCATTTCTTCATGAGTAATAGTCATGATTTCAGGAACCAGTTTACCTAAGAAACACAAACCCTTGGAATTCGGAGTCACCCAGGAATGAGCTTTTCTCCCACAAACAAAGTACAGCAACAGTATGCCCATTAATTATATCACATAAGGTTTTGACAAAACTACACATGCCTAGTGTCTCCATTTGTTCAAGACACGTGTCAGTATGGATAACATTCTTACAATTACCTATAGAGACCTTCCCAATGGATACTTTCTTATGTTTGGTTACACGTCCTACTTTACGGTGTCCATCAACATTCCTGCCTATTGGTGACCTTCTAAGTCTCCCTTCAAAATGAGTGTGGCGAGCCATTGTCTGATCTGAGAGGTCAGCTTCCCAATTCTCCAGACATTTTGCATGAGAGATATTGAGGCACAGTAGGGATCTGTCTAAGGAGTATTGTCGAAGCTTCAGACTAAGGGACCTAGTGTTATTGTGCTTCCCTTCTATGGACCTCCCTCTCCTTAATTCGTGCATCTCAGAGATGTTTAGTGGGAACGGCACTAGTCCTATTTTATGCTGTCCCTGAGGCACATGAGAGCACACCCAGCACTCAGTTTGGTTTAGAACCTTACCCAAAAAGGAGTGATAATCCTCCAGGGTATGTCCGCCCACGTCCAAATTACCAGTGGACTGGCATCGCTGGATGCATTTATCTTCAACTAGGGAGTCACAGTACTTACAAATACAATATTCATCAGACAATAGTCCCTCACACTGTCTCCGAGTTCCAGGGCTAGCAGACCTTTTCATAACCCCTGGACTAAGCTTGGTATTCGACTGCTCTGGGTATTCTAATAACTTTTCCTCGACATCCATCTCATCGGTATCACTACCAGATCTTGCCTCTGTCTTCCATCCTCCTTCACAAAAATAGAGTGTCCTATAAAAAGTAAAAAGAAGAAAAATCCTGGATCAAAAGAAAAACAAAAACCGCCACTCCATCGCTGGAAAGATAGTTTTGGGGCAACGTCTTTGGCTCAGGTGTCTTGACTGTAGGCTTTAGGTCTCCCGGAACAGGTTTACGAGTGACAGATCGGTGTCGTCATCCTCAGTATCTCGTACTTCCTCCGGGTTACTGACTTTCCTGCAGTGGGTGGAATGGACCCAAGTGTCTCTCTCTGCAACCTTCAGTGATGTGGTACTGGTCAGCAGCACTTGGTACAGGCCTTCCCAACGGTCTGTTAAACAACCTTAGCGTAAGAAATTGCGGATCATAACATATTCCCCAGGTTCAACATCATGACAGTTCGTTTCTGGTATACCAAGTGACAGTATTTTTAGTTTTTGTTGTTGTTGCTTTAGCTGTCTGCTCATTTTTATAAGATATTGCACAGTCACTTCATTATTACACTTCAAGTCATCTTGTGAACTCATGATCAATTGAGGTTGTCGGACGAACAGTATCTCAGAGGGGGACAGATTAAGAGGAGGTCTGGGAGTGGTTCGGATGCTATGGAAGACTAGTGCCAAAGATTCAGGCCACGCTAACCCAGTTTCAGACATTATCTTACAAAGCTTATTCTTAATAGTATCATTTACTCTTTCCACCTTACCACTGACTTGTGGTCGGTAAGGGGTGTGAAGTCTGCTACTGATTCCCATAAGCTTACACATGTTTTGGAAGATATCACCAGTAAAGTGGGTACCCCTATCACTTTCTATGATTCTAGGGATACCGTACCTACACACAAATTCCTGAACAATTTTCTTTGCAGTGAACACAGCAGTATTAGTGGCTGCTGGATATGCTTCTACCCATCCAGAAAACACATCAATACATACTAACACATACTTTAGATTCCTGCAAGTTGGTATATGGGTATAGTCAATTTGTATTACCTGAAAAGGTCCGTCTGTAGGAGGGATATGGGATGGCTCAGTTGGAATAGTTTTCCCGACATTTTTCCTCAAACAAGTAAGACATGACATTGCTTTCTTACCAGCCTGAGAGGAAAATACAGGTGCACAAAAGGCTTACCTTGTCCATCTCTCCAGAGTCTTGAGGACTCTTGACCACATGCCCTCGCCTTTCAGACCGCCTTTTCCTGAAGGGAACACAAATCTTGCATTTCAATTAATTTCTGCATGTCTAATGTCCGAAAAACCATCATAGTCTCGGTCGATACAGTCATAGGTTGCCCTGCTGCCCATTTAGCAGCTTCGTCAGCCCTATTGTTGCCCAATGACACCGGGTCTTCAGAGGTATGGGCTTTACATTTTATGACGGCTACTGTCTTGGGTAACTGTATCGCTGTCAAAAGTTCTTTTATGTGTTGTGAGTATGCCACTGGTGTGCCTGCTGCTGTCGTAAAGTTTCTAAGACGCCAAAGGGCCCCAAAATTGTGCACTACCCCAAAGGCGTACATAGAGTCAGTATATATATTAGCTGACTTACCCTTTGCCAACTCACAAGCTCCCCTAAATGCAGCTAGTTCAGCCAATTGAGCTGAGTGAGGTGGGCCACGGGGTCCAGCTTCTACAATGTCCTATTTGTCTACAACAGCTTAACCTGTACATAGTTCTCCCATCTCTGTCTGTCTATGACAACTCCCATCTGTATAAAACGTAAAATCTACATTTTCTAATGGGGTGTCACATATATCGGGCCTTGAAGTAAAAGTTTGGTTCAGGTATTCCATACAGTCATGCTTATCAGTACTCTTGCCAAACTCATCACCACCCAGGGTCTCCTCACCTCCCACCCTTTGTGTCTCTCAAGACACATATGGAAGGTATGTAGCTGGATTTAAGTGCTACATCGTTTGATGGTGATGTTTGAGGGTGCCATCAGAGATAGTTCCCATTTTGTGAATCTAGCTGAAGAGACATGTCTGGTTTGAGCTGAATTCAACAGAGCTGATACTGCATGGGGTGTATAGACAGTTGAATCATGTCCCAATACTACGTCCTCGCTCTTATATACCAGGAGAGCAGTTGCTGCTACACTTCTGAGACATGTTGGGAGTGATCTTGCCACGGTGTCCAATTGTGCACTGAAGTATGCCACCGGTCTGTTAGCGTCACCATGTTTCTGAGTGAGGACACCTGCTGCACAACCATCAGCTTCCGTACAGTATAGCTCAAAAGGCTTTTCATAATCAGGTATTCCCAATGCAGGTGCTCTAGTCAGACTTTCTACGGGGAATTGGCAATCAACAACTTTATTAATTCCCCTTAAGTCCTGACTAATCTATAGCCCCTCCCCCCACTCTTCTTCACAGGGAAATTGGGACTATTTGCTGTGCTGGATGTACAAATTAAAATCCCTTGTTGCAACAGCATCTCAATAGCAGGATATACCCTTAATTCCACCTCAGGTTTTAATGGATACTGTGGGATTTTTGGAGCTATCCTACCACTTTTTAAATTTACCATCACAGGAGCTATATTTGCCATCAATCCAGTGTCCTGTCCATCTTTGGTCCATAGGGAACCCGGTATCTCCAGCAACATCCCCTTTACCTGAGATGGACTTTGTTCTATAACAGTAGAGTGCAACATTAACCTTTGTGAGGTGTCCAATATATCCTGTACCTCATGCTCAACCTTCTCTGGTATATCTAGGAATACACCATCAGGGGTGCAGTATATGACACATCCCATTTTACATAACAAGTCCCTTCCCAGCAAGTTAGTAGGAGCTGCTGCCGCCAAGAGAAAAGAATGCTTGGTATGCAGAGGCCCGATAGTAACTTCTGTGGATTTAGTTAAAGGGTAATGTAACACTCTCCCCGTTACCCCCATAGCTGGAACAGTTTTGTTAATCACCTGTAGATTAAAAGGAGAGGTTATCACAGATCTGACTGCCCATGTATCTACAAGAAAAGTTTGTTTCCTACCAGCAATGTCAACTATCATGGTAGGTTCTTCTCTCAGACTCTCAGTTAACCTCACTGGTTGTAGATTACAGGTGTGACTTGACCCCTATATATTACTATCACTTTCCCGTGCAATATTTGCTGCTATAACATGTGCGGGTAGGTGCGTGTTCTCTTCTATCCTATGTGAATTTCCCCTTGGTGGATATCTATGTGACCCTCCTCTAGGATCATATCTGTCCTTTCTACAATCCTTCCTAACATGTCCTTCTTCATTGCAATGGAAACATCTCAATATTCTAGGTTTCCTGTTATGTGGGTTGTATGCTGGTGGTCATGTATGTATTCCCTCTAGAGCGTGTATACTTACTGTCATTAACCTATCACTCTTCTCTTTCTTCTTTCTAAAATTATTTTTGTCATGCTCCACAGCAGACTCCCTAAGGGAATCTACTGTGATGCCTCTTCAATTAGGTAATGAGGTTTGTACCCTTGTCTTTAAATTTTGCCTGAGACCATGCATTAATACCCCTACAGCCACCTCCCTGTGATGTGGATCCTCACCTATGTTTGATATTCCAGTGAACCGTGTTATAGCTGCCAGACCTCTAGTGAAGTAATCCGATGCATTTTCACTATCTTTTTGCTTAATGGTGAAAATTTTACTCCAATTTACTACTACTGGAAAATAGATGGCTAAATGTGAAAATTTTTCTCAATATTCTCTTGATTACCTTCATCTGTCAAGGTGTCGTCTTCCTCCAACAAACAATCTTTAATACATTTTTGTATGTTAGTATTGGGAGGAAGACCTGCCCTCAACACTACCTGTCAATCCTTATTGGTTGGTTCGTGTGCGTTTCCTAAGTCTTTAACAAATTTCTGACACTTAGCCAACTCTTTTCTAGGATCTGGGAATTCAGTCATAATGGAACGTAGTTCTGACATAGTCCAGGGACAATGCATTGTAACATTTCTTACAGGAACTATACCATCCTTATCCGCCTTCCCATTGGGAAATACTTTTGTGCGGACAGGATAAGTACCCACCTGTTCACTACCTTCAGGATTAATTACAGGAGTTGCTGCTTCAGTACCTTGGATGTTTTCCCTCCTAGTGGTCACTCCACTACTCTCACCTATCTCAGCCACTGTCCCCTTTCCATACTTACGCTGAACCTCTAGCATGTTAATAGCATGTGCAATGGCTGAAATTACAGTGGGTTCCTCCTCTTCTTCAAAAACACTTGCTTTAAACTGACTTAAAACAGGATATAACTTAGCAAATTCCCTTTTTTCATTTTTACTAACGGCTGTACTTACGCCCCCTACCGCATAGGGCGGCGGGGGCGCGCTTGCGCTCAGTTCTCCATGCTTCTCAATGGCTACTTCCGCTGTGCGTGCGCTTTTTTGCCACGCCTACTTCCGCTGTTCACTCGCTGCTCTGCCACGTGTTGCCTTCCATTTGCCACAACCTTAAACAATCATTGTGTTTAGTTCTCACTTTTGTTGACTTAATCAACCCCACTTTATCTTTAACATTATTTGGTACCTCTGAATTAAAACTCCCTATTGTTGGGAAAGGCCTAACACAATCCTTGGTCATTTTGACCCACGTGTCGCAATACGCCGTTGTGTATGCACCATATTTCTTACACATCAGAAATCTCGCTGAATCAATAGGCCCTTCCTTAGGCAGTACATCGACCATCTCTAGCGTATGCTTAGCACCCATGTTGAACAATACCAATATCTATGCGGACCACAGATAATACCGCAGTACTCTGTCTCTTCCGCAAACACTTTGAACCCTTTGCTACAAGCAATCTACCGCCAGAGATCTCTAATGGCCGTGGACGTATTTGCTGAAGCCGTGTCCACTCGTTTCCTCTCGTACTGAACGAGAACCTCCTAACACAGAAATATCACCGTGAACCACAGGAATACCGCAGTACCCTGCCTCTTTCACAAATCTGCTGAGTCTATTATCACTGGTAGCACAAAGTCGATACAATCAACCAGCCTTTCCAATATAATTCTTCCCCGCTGCTCTCCCAAGTCACAATCACGGCCTTCCTTACTGTGCGGTCCGATCGCAACGCTTAAAGATACTAGTTATCAGTAAATGTTGCGATTACTATTGGGCGCGTGTGCGAAAATCTCCCTTGATTTCACTCCCGGTTTACCTGCCCCGTATACTGTCCTTCAGTTGGGCAACCTGCCTCGTCAGACAGCAACTGAGCACAATTAACAATAAAACAGTGTATCTACATCACAAAATCACACAATATACACCTTTTCTGCACAGAAAATCAAGTTCCCAACAATAGTATTAACGTTTCAGAGGCTTTAACAAGTGATTATACTATGCATGTATACTTAACTATCAAAACGATTGTTCAAACATGTGGCAAATCTACTGGAAGTTCACATACGCTAGGCAGGAAGTACACATACGCTAAGCAATGCAATACATTTAAAACGCAATATGACAATAAAAAGAAACAGTTTTCTCTTTTGTCCCTAGATTCAAGTTAGCGCTCCTTCAGATTATGCAAAAATGGACATTCGGTTTCACAACACAGAATGATAAACAGGTTTTGAACACATTGCGTTCTTACCCGGATATGACGCGTCAATCCACCCCTTGTTGGGGAACCGAAATCCATAGGTCTTGCGTATCGTCTGGTAGTGTAACTTCCGCCGCTAGCCCCCAAATTGTTATGCACATTTTGTCGCTATCCAATAACGTTTGTCGAATCTCGATTTGTGTTTCCAACGCACAAAGATTTATTATCCAAAAGTAGCAGAATAATTCAAGAGAAATAAAATAAGTACAGCCGTTACTTATCGCAGGCACCCTGGATCCAGTGAACAGTCATTCAGGTCTGAAGTCTGTGGTCAAAGAAGACTGGTCACTAGATCAAGACGTCCTGCTTATATGCAGTCAGAAATACAGTAAAACAATGCAGATGATGTGGCTTGCTTCTATTGATCCAGGTTTCAGGAAGGTCCAGGATGTTGCAGATCATAGGCCAGTTCAAACCAAAATATCCAAAGGTGGGGGTCATCTCTCCAGGGCATGTGCTCTGACTTTCCCGCCAAGAATCCAGTTTCAACTAGTCTATTAGCATTTTATTGTCAGTATTACTTTAAACATTTATTCCCTAACATCGCTAACGAGAGTATGCAATGTGCGATCTCTTCGGCGAAGGAGCCGGACAACTGCTGATGAATAGGGGATTAAAATGATACCAGACATGACACATTTCCTATAACCTGAACCATATGTTTTACTAACATGCATATAACTTATAATATTAAACATAAATACTACTATATTTCGACATAAATATTGAATAAATAAATATAGTTGTGTTGCAACTACAATTAATGTGTACTAATTACAAATGTGTGTGTTTGTGCGAATGTGTGTAAAAGTGTAAAAACTGCTATTGTGATGTGTTGCGGCTGGATACGCCCTTCCACTCCGTAGCGTGCTCTACGCATCTTTTCAGACAAAGACAACCAAGTTTGCTCGATATTAATTTAATTGACTTTATCCAATTTGCTGACTTCGACACAGCGGAGACAGGTGAAGCTTGAGCGATATAGCCCATAGAACAGCAACACAGCGGAGACAGGTGCAGCTTGAGTGGTATAGCCTGTGGGACAGCAACACAGTGGAGACAGGTGCAACTTGAGCGGTATAGCCCGTGGAACAGCAACACAGCAGAGACAGGTGAAGCTTGAGCGGTATAGCCCGTGGAACAGCAACACAGCAGAGGCACTGACGATCCAGGTGAAGCACACAGAATAGGAAGGAACCTAATCAGACAGGTAACCTGATCAACAGGCCCAGAGGAAAGGGAGGAAGTGCGTTTTCAAGTTTAGAGCCAGAACCAGGAACCAATAGGAATCTTTCTAGGAGCAGACAGGTACTCAGTTCGCACATGTGCAGAACAAGACTAAGGGTTTGAGGTCTGCTAATGAGGCACAGGTGAATGTCTTAGTCTTTGTTTATGGAAGCTGAATAAATGCCGTGTAACAGTACCCCCCCTGTAAAGGTGGGCACCGCACACTTAGGATTCGGCTTTGATGGAAACTTCTTGTGAAAGTTTTTGACCAGGATTGGTGCATGAACATCCGCAGCACGGATCCAGGAACGCTCCTCAGGACCAAACCCCTTCCAGTCTACTAAATACTTCAAACCTCCTTTACAGATTCTTGAATCCAGTATTTGTTTAAGCTTGAATTCTTGATCCAAGTGGTCTTTAGGTGCTGCAGAGGAAGTATTGGTAGACGAAAAGCGGTTGATGATCAGCGGTTTCAACAAGGAGACATGAAAAGAATTGGAAATCCGAAGAGCAGCTGGTAATGATAATTTCACAGAAGCTGGATTAATGACTTTAGAAATAGTATAAGGGCCAATAAAGTGAGGAGCAAACTTCATACAAGGGGTTTTGAAACGGATATTGTTAGTAGAGAGCCATACTCTATCACCTATCTTGAAGGCAGCTGCGGCCCGACGTTTTCTATCCGCCGCAAACTTGTAACGTTTAGAAGATTTCTTAAGACAGCTCCTCACTTGATTCCAAATTGACACAAATCTCAATTGAACGAGATTAACAGCAGGAACCTGGGTGGGCGGGAGGGAAGTAAACTTGGGAAAGGATGGCTGAATGCCATAGACAATAGAAAAAGGTGATGCAGAAGTTGACTCATGAAGGTTATTATTATGCACAAACTCCTCCCAAGGTAGAAGATCCACCCAATCATCTTGATTGGCAGTAGAGAACATTCTGAGAAAAGTCTCCAAATCTTGGTTTACACGTTCAGTCTGTCCATTAGACTGAGGATGGTAGGATGATGAAAAATTTAACTGGATACCAAGAACTTTACATAAGGCTCACCAAAATTTAGACACAAACTGGACTCCACGATCTGAGACAATTTCTGCGGGATAGCCATGCAACCAGAATATCTCTTTAAAGAAGTGTATAGCAAGGACAGATGACGATGGAAGGCCAATAAGTGGAATGAAATGAGCCATTTTTGAAAACCGATCTACCACTACCCAGATGGTATTATATTTTATACTAGGAGGTAGGTCAAAAATAAAGTCCATGCTCAGATGGGTCCATAGTTTGTCCGGAATAGGCAGCGGAATTAATTGTTTAGTAGAAGATTGACGAGATGACTTGTGTTGACTACAGATCTCACAGGAAGCAACAAAGTCCTTAACATTATGATGAAATTTTGGCCACCAATAATTGCGAGAAACCAAATCAATGGTTTTACATACACCAGTATGACCAACAAAACGAATAGCATGGAACCAGGTCAGAAGCTTCTTTTGTAAATTTAATGGCACAAAAGTCTTCCCTGGTAATGGTGTACTGGCAGGAGACAGAGTAGACGTTAATATACACTTGGGGTCTAGTATAAGATGAGCTTTTACCGCTTCGGTCTTGGAATCACAGGAAAAGGCTCGGGACAGAGCGTCTGCACGTTATTCTTTTCTCCAGGTTTAAATGTAATTCGAAGGTGAAAGTGAGAGAAAAAGAAAGACGACCTAGCTTGCCTAGGATTTAGGCATTGAGCAGATTGTAGGTACAAAAGGTTTTTATGATCCGTAAAGATTGTAGCAGGGTATCTAGCTCCTTCTAGAAGATAACGCCATTCCTCCAAAGCTATTTTTATGGCAAGTAATTCTTTATCGCCGATGGCGTAATTCTTCTCTGCTGGTAAAAACTTCCTGGAGAAAAACGCACAAGGATGAAACTGGTTAAGATGAGACTTTTGGGATAACACAGCCCCTACTCCAACACTTGAGGCATCAATTTCGAGGAAGAATGGCTGAGACATATTAGGTTGCTGAAGAATTGGTGCTGAAAAGAATGCTTCTTTAAGGAAATCGAAAGCCTTTAAGGCCTCTGGCGTCCAGGATTTGGGATTGGCACCCTTCCGGGTGAGAGACACAATGAGTGCCACAATGGTGGAATATCCTTTAATAAAATGTCTGTAATAATTATAGAATCCGAGGAAGCGTTGTATAGGCTTCAACCCCAAGGGAAGAGGCCTCTCGAGTATAGCTCGTACCTTCTCTGGGTTCATCTCCAATCCTGTGCCTGAGACTATATAGCCAAGGAATGACATTTGGGTTTGTTCAAACAAGCATTTCTCTAACTTGCAAAAAAGTTGATTCTTACGAAGTCGTGAGAGAACTTCTGCCACATGAAGGCGATGTGAATGAATGTCCTGGGAGAAGATCAAAATGTCATCCAAATATACAATGACACAATCATAGAGAAGGTCTCTGAAAATCTCATTAACAAAGTCTTGGAACACCGCAGGGGCATTACAGAAACCGAAAGGCATCACTAGGTATTCGTAATGGCCGTCGCCAGTGTTAAAAGCTGTTTTCCATTCATCACCGGCTTTAATTCGAATGAGGTTATAAACTCCCCTAAGATCTAGCTGTCACACGCCGGTCCCATAGCTAGGTGCCGGCATTGTGACTTTCCCTTTAAGAACTATGATTGTGCTTGCTTTTGCTTCAGAGGCATTACTTTTTCACAGGTGTTCCTTGCTACCTTGATTGGGACCTCCTCCTGAAGCTTATTGGTTCTAGAGTACTATTTTAACCTCCTGTGATTATGGACTCATTGCCTGTTCTTCGTGTTACTCACGCTGCAGTGGGATCTGGCTGTATACCTGGACTTTTCGTTGTTCATTGCCTGCTTTCTGGATATTACCTGCTGCCGAAGTTACCTGTTATCGTTACTCTTGATCGGCTCAGCTGTATTCCTCTCTGCGGTTCATCTACAAGCCGAAGTTACTTTCTGCTGTTCGTTTTCATACTGAACTGTTTCGTCTGAGTTGTCTACTACACCTGTGCTTATATCTAATGGCTCAAGTACAATTCTATCTGGCTGACTATATTGCTGCACTACGCTATTGAACTACAATTAAGTTGTTTGTCATCTGTAGTTCTATGTCTGGCACGGCTTACTATTAATCTGCTGTTTACTTGTTGCTGGACTTTTTGCTATGAACTGTTTGTCAAGCCTGTAGCCATTTCTTCAGTTCAAGTTGTGTGCTCCTGTTCAGTTGCTGCATATTGTAGTGAACTCACCTTGCACCTGAGAACCGGATCACCTGTGACCTGTAGTTCCACGCACGGATCAGATACTCTTCACCTCGCTGTTACTTCTAGGCAACATCCCATTGCATGTCTCTATCTACACCCAAGTGATTGGATGTCGTATAACGTTTACTGTTCCGCTAGATAAGAACTATTGTGATACCCGTAACCACTTGCTAGTTGAATCATACTGTTTTCCCGGATCAGCCAAGGTCTTCATACTATTCTAATTGGACTTTAGCTGTATCAGTGATTCACGATCATCTGCTGTGTGTTTCGTATTGGATCCAAGTGTTCTATTCATCATCTCTGCGTTGAACTGTTATACTGTTTATTTCATGCTGTTGCCAATGGTTACCAACTGTGAAGTACACCTGTGATTATTCCTGTGATCTGATGAACTGCCGTGTGCTCAGCTTGGCTGAGATGTATATATATTTATATCTTAATTCCTGTTGTATCATCAATTAATATACTACGTTGCAAGAGTACCATCATCTCCTGTGTTATTGTTATCCGTGATGCTTAGGAACTTTCTTCTGTCTCCACTATCCTCTACTGATACCATCTAAAATAGAGGCAGGGGATCCACAAATTATTCTGAGCCGTGACACTAGCTTTCTAAAGATCTTAGCCCCCTTTATGTGGTCGAACAATTCAGTGAAGAGAGGAATTGGGTATCGGTTCTTAATTGTGATGACATTAAGACCTCTGTAATCAATACATGGGCAAAGAGACCCAGCCTTCTTTTTAACAAAAAAGAAACCGGCCCCAGCAGGAGAAGAAGAAGGTCTAATGAATCCACATTGAAGATTCTCTTGGACATACTCGGACATGGCTTGAGTTTCTGGCAATGACAAAGGATATATATGACCTCGCGGAGGGATTTGGTCAGGAAGGAGATCCTCGGTGAGGAGGAAGATGTTCAAATCTGGCTTTGTCAAAAACATCCTGAAATGACAGATACTGACTTGGAAGGCAGCTGGATTGAAGTTCAGATGAGATGCTAGTAGAGGCCAGGGGATGAACACGTGAAAGACAATTTTTTAAACAGTATGAACCCCAAGATAGAACTTGAGAAGTGGCCCAATCCATTTGAGGAGAGTGTTGTTGGAGCCAAGGTAATCCCAGAATGACAGGACTAGTAGAAGATGGTAAAACATGGAAGGATATCATCTCCTTATGTAATGCTCCTATTTGTAGAAGAAAAAGCTGAGTGCATTTCTTAACGAGACCATTGGAGATACGAGATCCATCAATTGCAGAAATAGATACAGGATGCTCTAGGAAGGATGTGGGCAAGGGCCCCTGAGACACAAGAGAAGAGGAGATAAAATTCCCAGCAGCTCCTGAGTCCAATAAGGCATAAGAATGAATAAGACCAGAAGGGCCATTTAATATGACTGGAAATTAATATACAGTGGGTAAGGATGATTGGGGAGAATATTTAATATTGCCTAATTTGACTTCCCCAGAACAAATTAGGCGTTTGGCATTTCCCGATTTCTTGGGACACTTGTTAAGGATATGCCCTGGGTCGGCACAGTATATACATAATTTATTTTTAAATCTTCGGTCGCTCTCCTCCGGAGTCAAACGTGGCCGTCTGTCACGGCTCTGAGGTTTTTTGCAGACCCCCTGCCTCACTATCGAGGATGGTGGAGGCCGAATACAATAATATTCACAGGATAAGTTCATGGCTTACAAGCATCAATGATGATGTCACGAGCCGTGGCGGTACTCACAGCCGCCGCGGCTCGCTTCTCATGCGCCCCAGCGTCCCGGCCGTCACCTTGACGACCGGGACGTCATTTCCTCCTCCTGTCCGGCCGTCACCAGGGCAACGACCGGACGCTAGTTCACTAGCGCTGCGTCCCGGCGGTGCTGGTAGCCGGACACATGCGCATAAATAGTCAGTCTATGGGGCTGATTAACAGGCATTAGCCTGCAACTGTGTAGGTCAGGGACAAGCCCTGATTGGCCCTGCTGGATTCTTGTAATTACTCTGCAGGAGTGTGTTCAACTGCTGATTGGTCTGTGTCTGTATTTAAGGCAATGAGGTCTGCTGCCTCATTGCCGGTTATAGCTTCTGTGCTCCAGTCTGCTGACCTGCTTGTTCCTGTTCCTGTATTTTGATACCGCTACTGATTTCCCGTGTATTACCCTTGGCTTTGATTTGGACTTCGCTTGTGTTTCCTGTGACCCTGATCTCTGGCCTGTTTACCGTTTCTGCTATCCGCCTGTGACCCCTGACCTCAGCTTGCTTACCGATACTGTTGTCTGCTGCCGGCCCTTGACCTCTGCGTGGACCTCACTCCACTTGCCTGGGTTCTCCCCAGCCGGTACACACTTCACGACCCTCTGTCAGTCTGCGGCCCAGTCTGTCCCCACCATCAGGGGCTCCAGTGAACACCTGATTGGCAAAGTAGATTCCGGGTTGTGTTGTGCCAGCTGGAGGGGTTCCTAACAGATGACACAAGAGAAAGTAGTAGTGCTGCAACGTAGTGTATTGAATATTGGTACAACAGGAATAAATATATATATATCAATTTGTAGTAATGCAGAAAAAATTCACATATGCATCTTCATAGTCGGTAACCCTTGGCAACAGCATGAGATGAGATACAGTTCAACGCAGTGATGATAACCAAGAATACTGGGATCCAATAGAGAACCACACATCAGATGAATGTTAGTCACTGGTACAGCATACAGTCCAGACAGAGTAGTGTATAGAACTTAGCTGATCAGAGAGTAGAGATGACTCAACATAGCAGGTGGTTCTGGAATCGCTGATTCTATTTAAGTAAAGCAGTAAGCGTTAAACATCACCCAAGGACTTGGATGAATACTAACACATGCAGTAGAATGTTGCCTAGAAGTAGCAGAGACGTGAGTAGTATCTGAATCATGTGTAGAACTACAGGTAACAGGATTCGTTGCAACTGCAATGGTAAGTTTGCTGTAGTATGGAGCAACTGAAGAGAGACAGGCAACTTGAGCCTAAGTAATAGCCACCGGCACAACAAGTAGTTCACAATAACAGTCCAGTAACCGGGTAGCAGCAGAGTAAGGATAACCCGTGTCAGACGTGGAACTACAGGTGACAGGTAACTTGATAGTAGCTCTAACAGTGAGATGCAGCGATCTTAGCCAGCAGGTGAACAGCAGTGAGGAGTTTGCAGCTTGCAGGTGAACAACAGTGAGAAGTTTGCAGCTTCAGGTGAACAACAGTAGTAGATTCAGCAAGCAGCGTGGAACTACAAGTACCAGGTATAATGGTTGTAGATGCAGAAGTCCAGTACACAGGTAACAGTAATAGTAGATTCAGCAAGCAGCGAGGAACTACAAGTACCAGGTATAATGGTTGTAGATGCATAAGTCCAGTACACAGGTAACAGCAATAGTAGATTCAGCAAGCAGTGAGGAACTACAAGTACCAGGTATAATGGTTGTAGATACAGAAGTCCAGTACACAGGTAACAGCAATAGTAGATTCAGCAAGCAGCGTGGAACTACAAGTACCAGGTATAATGGTTGTAGATGCAGAAGTCCAGTACACTGGTAACAGCAATAGTAGATTCAGCAAGCAGCGAGGAACTACAAGTACCAGGTATAATGGTTGTAGATGCAGAAGTCCAGTACACAGGTAACAGCAATAGTAGATTCAGCAAGCAGCGTGGAACTACAAGTACCAGGTATAATGGTTGTAGATGCAGAAGTCCAGTACACTGGTAACAGCAATAGTAGATTCAGCAAGCAGCGTGCAACTACAAGTACCAGGTATAATGGTTGTAGATGCAGAAGTCCAGTACACAGGTAACAGCAATAGTAGATTCAGCAAGCAACGTGGAACTACAAGTACCAGGTATAATTGTTGTAGATGTAGAAGTCCAGTACACAGGTAACAGCAGTAGTAGATTCAGCAAGCAGCCTGGACCAAGGCAAACTGAGTAACACGAAGAACAGGCAATGAGCCCATAACCTTGGGAGGTTAATATAGTGCTCCAGGACCAATGAGGTTTAGG
Organism: Mixophyes fleayi; assembly: GCF_038048845.1. NCBI lineage: Eukaryota > Metazoa > Chordata > Amphibia > Anura > Limnodynastidae > Mixophyes > Mixophyes fleayi. The sequence continues at coordinate 78,687,355 of NC_134409.1, forward strand.
GAGAAGTCCAGATCACAGTAACTAGGAACACCTGTGAAAGTAATGTCTCTGAAGTAGAAGCAAGCATACTCATGGTTCTTAAAGGGAAAGTCACAGCGCCAGCACCTAACTATGGGACCGGCGTGTGACACCGACCCAATTGCATCGGTTCTTCCTCAGAAGTTGGGGGAGAAATAGCAAGCCAATGTCCTAGATATAGGACGACGAGGATTATCCTTTTCAGCAGCCCTTTCTCTGAAATGTAGATCCACTCTATTACACAAAGAAATTAGAGCATCTAAAGTAGCAGGTAATTCCTGGGATGCAAGGGCGTCCTTGATCTTATCTGATAAGCCATGCCAAAAGGTAGCCACCAAAGCGTCATTATTCCAACGTAATTCAGATGACAAGCTACGAAAGGAAATCACATATTGAGCCACCGATCGTGACCCTAAGAATGCTTGAAGCTGCAGAGGTAACACGGCCAGGTTCATCCAAAATTTTCCGGAATGTGGCCATAAAGGCAGTGCTATCAGAAAGAAGAGGATCATCACACTCCCAGAGAGGAGAGGTCCAGGCCAAGGCCTGGCCAGACAATAACGATATTAAATAAGCAACTTTTGCCCTTTGAGTAGGAAAATTCTAAAGTTGTAATTCAAATTGAATCGAACACTGATTGAGGAAACCTCTACAGACTTTAGGATTGCCATCAAACTTAGCAGGGGACGGAATCCGGAGAGTAGAATTAGAATTACTGGATAACTTAGGTACAGAAACAACCAGAGGAGAAGTAGAAGGAACAACTTGAATAGCATCCATTCTTGTGCCCAGCGTCTGGAAACATTGTAATAGTTGTCGTTGGCCTGCATCTTGTTGTTCAACCCGGGTAATTAAATGTTGCAACATATCTATGGCGAAGGCTCCCCAGTAGAATCCATTGTGGCCTGTTGTGGCCGGTTTGGTATTCTGGACTCTTGAATCCGTCCAACAGATGTTACCCCTAGCAGGGCGCAGAGTCTAACGGGCGAATGGTTTTCACCAGCGGTCACCTTAAGGTGACTTGGACTCAGCGGCGTTCGCCTGCAGGTCGCGGTCCCTACCAGGGGTTGGGCAGGGTCCCCGGGGAGTGATAGTGACTGGTGTAATGTAGGCACACTGCTAAAGTTATAGTTCTACACCCAGTGGGTGAATAGACTACAGATGCAGGATAAAAGTACAATCAACGATTTAATGATGACTGAATGATCAACAGGAGAGTCTCAGTATATTGACACTAGGACCGTAGTACAAGGTGAGCAGTGCCACCGGCAGTATCGTATGAAATGAGTACAATAGAGATGTAATCTATATATTCAAATATAGCAATAGCATGAACAGTCCAGCAGCAAAGTGAAGATGGTAATGCAGCAGATATATGGAACTACAATAAGGCAGCACAATATCGGAGGTATAAGTAACAGTCCAGGCAGCAATGTAGTCACAGCAGATGCAGCAAGGGTAAGATACCATGTAATGCCTTAATATGTTTAGATGACATAGGAACAGTTCAGCCAGGAGGAGAAGATAAGAATAAGCAGCTAGATGATTCGACCTGTAATGCCACTGAGCCACAGAGGCAAATGCGGAGTAGATGAAGCTTGAGCAAAGCAGGTGCAGCTTGAGTGGTATAGCCCGTGGAACAGCAACACATCGGAGACAGGTGAAGCTTGAGCGGTATAGCCCGTGGAACAGCAACACAGCAGAGGCACTGACAATCCAAGTGAAGCACACAGAATAGGAAGGAACCTAATCAGACAGGTAACTTGATTAACAGGCCCAGAGGAAAAATTGCCTTTTCAAGTTTAGAGCCAGTACCAGGAACCAATAGGAATCTTGCTAGGAGTAGACAGGTACTCAGTCCGCACATGTGCAGAACAAAACTAAGGGTTTGAGGTCTGCTAATGAGGCACAGGTGAATGTCTTAGTCTTTGTTTATGGAAGCCGAATAAACGGCGTGCTGCACTACACCTCTAAACGTCATGGCGCCGCAATAATGATTCGTAATTCGGTAGCCCTCGAAGTATCTAAGACATATGCAGACTCTGACAGAGGATTCCACATTATTCTAGGTAAGATTGGTTCCACGCCTGTAACACTTATGAAGACATATGCCCCCAACTCAGGTCACTCCTCCTTTTTTCATACTATTTTTCGTGAACTTCAGTCACACTGACTGGGCAGTGTCCTGCTGGGAGGCGATTTTAACACGGTTCTTTCCCAAACTTTAGACCGATCACTAGGGCCCTCACAGCGGGCTCACACCCCAGGCTCTAAATCCCTCAATAAACATATTGTGGAGGCGGGATTGTTTGACTCTTGGCGTGCAACATTTCCTTCAGGGACAGATTACACCTTTTATTCCCACCCCCATGACTCATACTCCAGAATTGATCTGATCCTTTGCTGTCCACACCTTATGTACACATTAATCTCAGCCGATATTCTTCCCAACCCATGGTCTGACCACTCTGCAACAAAGGCCACCTTTGACCTCACCTCCACTGGAGGTCTGAGGGCTACATGGAAATTGAATGGAGCCCTTCTCAAACTCCCACAAATTTCAAACGTTATTGAATGACAAATTGGAGGAATATTTTGAGATTAATACCACAGAGGACGTACGCTTCCCCACTACGTGGGAGGCGCATAAAGCAGTGATCCGAGGGGAGATCATTAAATTTGCATCTACCCGAAAAAAACAGCAAAAGGAGCAGATCGATTCACTCTCTTCTCAGATCCTAGCACTTGAAAAACAACATAAACGTACACAATCTGCTCAAATAATATCACAGCTTACTAAGTTGAGGGGGGAACTTAGCTACCTCATAACCTAAAAAACATAAAGGAGCCTCCGGTGGTTGGGACAGAGGTTTATGAAAAAAGTAAGAAACAGATTCACTGTTAGCTAACAGTCTTAAAGCCAAAAGAGCCTCTCAAATGATTAATGTCATCCAGGACTCAGGGGGCTCTTTTTCCTACGACTCCCGTGTAATTAACAAAACCTTCCATTCCTTCTACAAGGCTCTTTACAACTTGCCAACCCAAGGGACAACAGACGCAGTTAAAAAGGACACTGCGGATTATCTAAGGTCTTGCCACCTCCCATCCTTAAGCCAAAATTCTAGCTAATAGATTAAATGGAGTTCTGGCTGATCTTATTAATCCCGATCAGGTGGGTTTTATTCCCAACAGGCAAGCACATGACAACACACAAAGAGTTATTGATTTAATCCACCATGTTAATGCGAACAAACTGCCATCATTGCTTTTGGCCTTGTATGCGGAGAAGGCATTTGATAGGGTCTCCTGGCCCTTCAGGTTTTCCACGCTAGAGGCTTTTGGCATCTGAGGACACTTTTTACAAGATATTTTAGCCTTATACACTAACCCTACTTCTCAGGTTATGACCAACGGGCAGGTCTCTAGCCGCATCCAACTTCATAATGGCAGGGTTGTCCGCTATCACCATTTTTGTTTGCGTTGTGTATAGAATCTTTGGCCGCCAAAATACATCTTAATCCAGATTTAAAAGGCATTGCCTTGGGCTCTGCACAATATAAAATTTCCCTTTTTGCAGATGATGTTTTATTAACATTGACAAATCCAGTCGTTTCTCTCCCAAATTTGATGACAGAACTATCGCACTTTGGCAAGCTGTCCGGATGTAAAATTAATGACTCTAAATCTGAAGCGTTGTCTTTCCACACCCCACGCTCTATTCGAGAAGCCCTTCAACAGTCTTACACCTTCCAGTGGCGTCCTCACGCACTTATATATTTGGGGATAAACATCACTAAACATTTCTCAGGACTACTTTACTTATTTCAAACCCTCCCAGTGCCTATCCCCCGCAAAACACAAATATCTCTCCAATCGACTTGTAATCGCTTCATATGGCAGGGAAAGAAACCTAGATTAAGTAAAACACTCCTGGCCAAGCCCAAAGAGGCTGGTGGCCTAGGACTCCCGCTTCTCCATGAATACCATCTGGCAACTCAGTTGAGTCATGTTATCTCATGGCATTTCAACCCAGGCCTTAAAAGGTGGGTGGATATCGAAAATAAAATGAACCCTACGGTACCAGGGCATCACCTGCCATGGCTCCCGAAGTCATGCAGACCAGCATCAGTTTATTCATGCTCCTCTATCTCCTTTACTTTAAACATGTGGGATTCAGCTAATAAAATATATAATTTGGCCCCCTACCCATCCCTTTTGACACCCATTTCCCTCCAGGAAGGTCGGAGGCCTTATCGGGTTGGTGGAGGGCGAAGCAAGTTGGAGAGATTTTTACACATCATGGGAGAAAGTGCCCCAACATCTTACAAAGAACTTGGGAACAAATGCCACCCGCCCTCATCGATACACTTTCAATACATTCAAATCCGGAACTTTATACAATCACAAGCCCGTTCCTCCCAACTTCGTAATATATCCCTATTTGAGCGACATTGTATATACTGGGCAGGACGCAGAGGTAATATATCAATCATGTACCGTATGCTCACAGCCCCACCTGACCAAAGCCTAGAGCCACATGAAGAGGCTTGGCAATGCGACCTGAGGATCACACTGGACAGCGAGGAGTGGTCCATCATCTGATCGAGAAAAGCAAAAGTATCTATTAATGCAGGTATTCAAGAAAACTGCTACAAAATATATTCGCGTTGGTATCTGATTCCGGAGAGACTCAACCATATGTACCCATCGGTATCAGTCCGATATTGGCGCCTTTGTGGGGCCAAGGGAACCTTTTTGCACATTTGGTGGGACTGTCCGCTTATACAGACCTTTTGGAACCTTACTATTGTCGGGGTACCAAGGCATGGTACCCTCATTATCGATCTCTGATAACCTGATTTCCTATGTGGTATTTTGCTGTCGACAGCAGAGTGAAGAAGTGAAACACAAACATGGTGTTGCAGTTTCAAAATCAGCTCTGAGGGTCTTTGCAGACTGGCCCTTTATTTATACATAGGGTTGAACATTAACTGGTTAACAACAAGTACATATAAGGAAATCTCTTTAGCTCAGCAAATATTTCTTTGCAACAATAATACATATAAGGCAACATCCTTTGTTCAGCATTACATGCTTTTCCTCTCGGCCGCTTCCTTTAGTCTGGCATCCTGCTATTGTCTGTTCTATAGGAAATACTTGTTTTTCTTCAAGGCGTTGTCCTGCATCTGTAGTATGTAGTATTTTAAGGCATTCCACACATATATTTGTAAATCTTAATAACTATTAATTATTTTATACCCTCACAATCCCCTCTTTTTATTACATTAAACAAATATACATGTGTTTCCTGACCCTTCCTATCATGTCATGATACAGGGCTACCTGGTTCTCAAGCTACATTTATCCAGATTTTGACCTAAAGTCTCAATGTGGATAGAGAATTAATCATTCACAAGAGAAAGTATCCTCGCATCATTTATTCTTTCCCTAGCAGTATTTCACTGCAGTATACACATGTCATTTTTGCTTGATAGGGGTTATTCCGTTTACATGAGGTACATACTTTTTGAGTTTGATTAAAATATGTTGGTACCAGAGTCATGGCCTGATTAACCCTTTTTCTAAACTTACAGGACAAATAACAATTCCACACAATCAACAGGATCAAAACCACTATTACCAGTATTGGATGGAGCATTACCTTAAAAATACCTGTTGCATTGGGGGAATTACCTGTGAACACATCCCACCAATGGTGTTGCAGATTATCTTTTAATTGATGAGTTGCATATTTTAATTCCTGTGCTTTTATTATTGTCTGCATTTGTGCATGATTAGCTGAATAGTTTACCTGTGCCAAATGTTCTGCCAGGCGCTGGGTGTTGTTTATAGCATTGATTATCCCCTGAAGATTAATAGTCAAGTTATAGGAGGGTAGTTTAATTGGGATAAATTGCTGATATATATTGTCTTTCCTATCCTTATAGAATATATAAGTCTCATTTCTCCATATTAGATGAGTAACATTTTGGATACATCCTGAAAATGGATTAGTCAAGTTATACATTTCTATAGTTTGTTTATCATGGGTTACTAAGCACACTATTTGTGGTGCTACTTCTATAAATATATCATTTCTCCTGTCATGGAGCTCCCAATTACAGACACTAGTTGGATGTTCTAGCTTACAAGGTTCATAAACTTGAGTGTTTTGAGAGCACACTATTCCATTATCTGTATTTGAACACAATCCTAAGTTATGTGTGTTGTTGTTGTCACTCACCGGACTGTGAGTGCCATTTCTCCTGTGTTCAGGAACCGTGGCCGTCCGCCATCCTGAGGGTCTGCGCATGTGCAGCCCTTATGAAACCTTCAGTACCTGTTGCTTTTAATTGATTGAATGATCAGGCAACCCTCCCTATTTAAACCACCTGTGATCATTACCTGGTTGCCTGATCTTGGAGTCTCATTCCCCATGAGCCTCTGATGGTGTTCCTGTGTTTCCTCGTGTATTCAGCTCCAGCTGATTCCTGTTTACTTCGATTGTGGTTTCCAGACCACTTCAACTCTCCTGTGTTCATCGTGTCTGCACTCAGCTGATTTCTATCTGCTACTGCTGCCGGATTCCAGTCCGCCTCAACTCTCCTGTGTTCAGCGTGTCTGCTCTCCGCTGCCTCCGTTACTACTGCCGGGATCCAGACCGTCTCTACTCTCCTGTGTTCAGCGTGTCTTCCCTCCGCTGCCTCCGCTACTACTGCCGGATACCAGACAGCCTCAACTCTCCCGTGTTCATCATGTTTCCAGTTTTACTTACTACTGCTTCCTGAGTATTGCTCCGTTGATTACTGGTTACCTTCCGTGCGCTGCACCAACCTGATTACCGCTTCCATCCTCCAGTGGTCTCTCCTCCTGCCGGCGTTCAGCCGTTCAGATATCCCTGCTCGTGTCCTTGACAGCCTGCTCTCCTGAACCGCGGTATGCATATTTTCCATTGACTTTGCTATTGTATTGCATATCCGCCTGGACTGTGTTGTGTTCATCTCCGGAGTCTTCCATCTACTGAAGCTATTGTTACTATTGACTTTGTTTCCTATTACCTGGATCTCTATAGTGACTTTGTATACTTCAAGCAGCGCTTGTCAGTTATTACTGTATTGTGGTTATCATCGTGGGATCAAGTTCCGTGTGCCCGTGTATCCTCAGCATTCCATTCATCTCCTCGTGCCCCTCCTCACTTATATATAGCAGTGGTACAACTTGCTGAACGCAGACCACTGACTCCTATTTCCCATTGGCACCAGTTTCAAGTATCCTCTCACATAAGCAGTGGTACAACTTGCTGTACGCAGACCACTGACTCTCACTACCTCCTCTCTACTCCTGGACATTCCTCCTTACTATAGCAGTGGTACAACTTGCTATACGCAGACCACTGACTCTCCTCACGTTTACTTGTCCATCTGGTTCCTTGTGTACATACATCTAGACATTACCAGTTGCTGCTAGTCATAGACTTTCCTTGAGCTTCTTTCCATCTGCTGATTCTCCTGTTCCGTTGTCACCCTGCTACCAGAGGACCATAGTACCAGCTATATTACTCTGGTAAGAACATCATCTGGTGATATCCTGGGCAAAGACTCCTAGTGCCCATGACAGTAAGATCAGGCCATGACAGACCCAGGAGCGGAACCTACAGCTAAAGAGATGCTGCAGTATCTGGTTACCCGTATTGAACAACAGGATGTTCGCCAACAACAATTGCTGCAATGTTGCCAGGCGTTAGCCTCCCAAAGAACGTCTGCACAAAATATCACAGCTACTGTTGATGCTCCTGTGCCTTCCTCCGTTTCCCCAGTGCCATTTCAGGTGTCTACTGCTTCCACGCTACACCTGCCTACTCCTTCAAAATATGATGGAGACCCCAAAACATGCAGGGGTTTTCTAAATCAATGCTCAGTTAATTTTGAGCTTCAACCTCACAATTTCTCTACTCTTCGTTCCAGAGTGGCCTATCTCATTTCCTTGTTTTCCGGACAAGCTCTCGCATGGGCTTCCCCTCTGTGGGAAATAAATGATCCATTATTACAAGATAGTGCCAAATTTATTTCCACGTTTTGAAGTGTATTTGATGAACCTGGTCGTGTTATTTCCGCTGCATCCAGCATCCTCCGTCTACGTCAGGGTTCTCGTACTGTAGCCCAGTACGTTATTCAATTTCGGATATTAGCCTCTGAACTTCAGTGGAACACTGAAGCTTTAATTGCCGCCTTCTGGCAGGGGCTTTCTGATAAAGTTAAAGATGCACTGACTACTCAAGAATTACCTACTTCTCTAGAAGATTTGATTTCTCTTTGCCACCGTGTAGACATGAGATTTCGTGAAAGAGACTCTGAAAAAACAACTTCATTTAAAGCACCTCTTCGCTCAAGTCCTCAAGTTCGCCCAGTTTCATCTCCGGTGATACCTATGGAGATAGGTCGCTCCAAATTAACTTCAGAGGAGAGGGACCGAAGAGTAAAAAATAGACTTTGTATCTATTTTGCTGATTCTACTCATATGCTCAATTCATGCCCTAAAAAATTGGGAAATGCCAGGCCCTAACCAGTTCTGGAGAGGTGAAGTTAGGGTCCCTGGAGTCCTCTCCATGTTCTACGAAATTAAAAGTTTGTGCTTTTGATGTTACGGTTTCCTTTGCTACCAAATCGTTCATGTCCCAAGCACTTATTGACTCTGGAGCTGCAGGAAATTTTATTTCTAAATCCCTCGTGAATCAATGGTCCCTACCAGTGATTACTTTGAAAATACCTATTACTGTGACTGCTATCGATGGATCACGCATTATTAATGGTCTCATCACCCAGAGTACGTCTCCAGTAACCCTTCAAATTGGTGTATTACACCAGGAAGAAATTTCATTTTTAATTCTTCCTGTTACTACCAGTCCGATTGTATTAGGCCTTCCATGGCTTCAACGTCATTCTCCCCAGATTAACTGGCACACTCCTCAAGTTACGTCTTGGGGGCCTGAATGTCATCATCGTTGCCTCTCTCAAGTCGTTCCTCTCAAAATACAGCAATCCTCCATTTCACCTTGTTCACCGGGACTTCCTCCTCAGTATGCTTCTTTTGCCGATGTATTTGATAAAATTCAGTCTGAACGTCTTCCTCCTCATCGTTCTTGGGACTGTCCGATTGATCTTCAACCTGGCAAGACTCCTCCCAGGGGTTGTGTGTATCCACTTTCGTTACCTGAAACTCAAGCTACATCTGAGTACATCAAAGAGAATCTCCAGCGAGGACTTATTCGACCTTCTACCTCTCCCGCTGGAGCAGGGTTTTTCTTCGTAAAAAAGAAGGATGGGTCATTACATCCTTGCATAGATTTCCGTGGACTTAAGGCCATAACGATGAAAAATCGGTATCCCATTCCATTAATTACTGAGTTATTTGATCGTATCAAGGGAGCCCGGATCTTTACCAGGTTGGATCTTCGTGGTGCCTACAATTTAATTCGAATCAGGTCCGGTGATGAATGGAAGACAGCTTTCAACACCAGAGACGGGCATTATGAATATTTAGTAATGCCCTTCGGGTTATGTAACGCCCCCGCTGTTTTCCAGGGTTTCATTAATGAGATCTTCCGGCACTTGTTATATGTTTGTGTCGTCGTCTATCTGGACGACATATTAATCTTTTCGCAGGACCTGCCTTCTCATCATCAACATGTGGCAGAGGTCCTTTCCAGACTCCGGAAAAATTCATTATTCTGCAAGTTAGAAAAATGTTCATTCGAGTTGCCCCAGATTCTATTTCTGGGATATATTGTCTCCGGAGTTGGTCTTCAGATGGATCCAGAAAAGGTGAATGCTGTATTACATTGGCCTCAGCTCTTCGTGCAATTCAGCGTTTTTTAGGTTTTGCCAATTACTATAGACGCTTCATTCAAGATTTTTCCTCGATTGCATCTCCTATTGTGGCCCTAACTCGTAAAGGGGCCAATACTAAACAATGGTCCTCTGAGGCCCTTCAAGCCTTCCAGTTTCTCAAAGAGTCCTTCTCCTCTGCTCCTGTTCTTCGACAGCCTGATGTGACGCTTCCCTTCTTCCTAAAAGTAGATGCCTCTAATGTTGGTTTAGGAGCCATTCTCTCCCAAAGATCGGAGCAACAAAAATTCCATCCTTGTGCCTTTTACTCTCGGGGTCTTCTGCCTGCGGAGAAGAATTATACCATCGGGGACAAGGAGTTGCTGGCTATAAAAGTAGCATTAGAGGAATGGAGATATTTGTTGGAGGGAGCTCGTCATCCTGTGACAATTTTTACTGATCATTAAAATTTGTCATATTTACAGTCTGCTCAATGTTTAAATCCTCGTCAAGCAAGATGGTCTCTTTTCTTTTCTCGTTTTGAACTAATCATAACCTTCAAACCAGCTGCGAAAAATAAAAAAGCAGACGCCCTATCTCGAGCTTTTGTGACATCCTCAGACGTTGTAGATGGTCCCAACCACTCTATTTTAGACCCCAAATGTGTTTCTCTGGCTGCTTCTTCCACTAAGGTGCTACCATTTGGGAGAACCCTCGTGCCTCCTGCTCTTAGGAAGAAAATCCTTTCGTGGTTTCACTCTTCTCGTTTTTCTGGACATTCTGGTGAACGCAAGACTTTTGAAATTCTTTCTCGAACTTACTGGTGGCCTTCTATGAGGAGAGATGTCAAAGATTTTGTGGCTGCTTGTGAATTGTGTTCCCAGTTTAAGACTCCCCGCAGAACTCCAGCGGGTTTGCTTCAACCACTACCCATTCCTTCCAAGCCGTGGACCCATATTAGTATGGACTTTGTTACTGATCTTCCTCCTAGTAAAAAGTGCAATACTATTTTGGTAGTGGTGGACAGATTTTCGAAGATGGCGCATTTCGTTCCTTTGACCGGTTTACCTTCTTCATCTACTCTGGCTGATTATTTCATCAAAGAAATCTTCCGTATTCATGGATGTCCTTCCGAGATTGTTTCAGATAGAGGAGTGCAATTCGTTTCCAGATTCTGGCGGGCCCTCTGTAAGACCTTGGGTATCCGATTATCACTCTCATCCTCCTACCATCCTCAATCAAACGGACAAACCGAAAGGGTCAATCAAAATCTTGAGACTTTTATAAGGATGTTCTCTTCAGCCAACCAAGACAACTGGGTAGATTTGCTTCCATGGGCTGAATTCGCTCATAACAACATGTATCATGAATCATCTTCTAAAACTCCATTCTTTGTGGTTTACGGTCACCATCCGTCTTTTCCGGAATTTCCTGCCCTCCCTCCCACCCAAGTTCCTGCTGTAGAGACTGTTTATCAGACCTTCAAAAATATTTGGTCTCAGGTCAGAACCTGTTTAAAGAAGACATCTGCCAGATATAAGTCTTTTGCAGATAAAAAGAGACGGGCTGTCTTTTTTTAAGAAACTCACTTTAAGCAGAAATCCGCCCCACGGCTCTCGGATGGCTTCTTCACTTCCTCATATTTTAGTAACAATAGGGAGGGCAAGACGCTGGGAGTGGCTATCCTGTTCTCTAAGAGATTGCCCTTCTCAGATTTTCAGAAAGTTTGTATAGTAGAAGGAAGAGCACTTCTGATAAAATGTCGATTATTTGATGTTATATATACTTTTGTGAACTTATATCTGCCTAACCAAGGTCAACCACTATTTATTTCCCAGGTATTAGATAAAGTCGCAGAACATGCGGAGGGAATTCTGCTTGTGGGAGGCGATCTAAATTGGACCCTCCATCCAGAAATTGATACCTCCAATAGCCGGTCGGGGGTTCGCAGACCGCAACATTGTAAGGTTAGACGTACACTTCATGAACACCAACTGGTCGACACATGGCGCCTGCAACACCCAGGGGAAAGGGACTATTCCTTTTTCTCCCACCCCCATGAGGTATACTCACGAATTGACTATCTGCTCCTTCCACAACGGTTCCTCCCTAACCTCCTAACAACATCTATTGGTCAAATAACTTGGTCAGATCACGCCCCCATTTCACTGACTTTTCAACTCTCTCATTTAAAGACTAAAAAATGCACTTGGCGCCTAAACGAGCTTCTCCTTCAAAATACATATTGTAGGGACCAACTGACTGCTGCATTAGATGACTATATATCTGACAATGTTACTCCAGACGTCTCGAGTATTACTATCTGGGAGGCGCATAAATGCGTTATCAGAGGGAAACATATTGAATTAGGCTCCCGTATGAAGAAAGAAAACATCGCATATCAAGATCACTTACTCCAGCAGATTAGGGACTTAGAGACGACACATAAATCCAACATATCTAGAGACCTGTTGAACAGGCTGAAGGAGGCGAGGGCTGCACTTAACAAATTACTTTATGACAAAGTGAAGCTTGATTTCCAGAGGTGTCGCCATCGCTTCTTTCGCTGGGGAAACAGACCGGGAACAATGTTAGCAAGGGCTCTGCGTAAACAGCGAGCTAAGGCCTACTTTGCTATGATTAAGGACAACAATGATCGGGAGTGCAAATTAACCAGTGACATAGCGGGTGCATTTCACACATACTACACCCAATTATATAATCTCAAAAATCAAGAACTTGACCCTATAGATGTCACACGCTCAGCTCAGATTGCGGCATATTTAAAGGAGATCAGTTTTCCCACTCTCTCAAGATCAGATAGGGATAAACTGGAACAACCTTTCACTGAAGGGGAGTTGAGGGAGGTAATTAAATCAACACCTTCGGGTAAAAGTCCGGGCCCTGATGGCTTTTCCATTGCATACTATAAGACCTTTAAAGATAAGTTGATACCCCTGATGATGCCGGCCTTTAATGCGATCTCCAACGAATCCGCTTTCTCCCCACAGAGTTTGGAAGCCCATATAACGGTGATCCCCAAAGAAGGAAAGGACCCCTCTCAATGTGCAAGCTATAGGCCTATTTCCTTGCTGAACGTAGACGTTAAGTTGTACGCAAAACTTATTGCAAATAGATTAAAATACCTACTCCCAGATCTGATTCACTCAGATCAGGTGGGCTTTGTCCCGGATCGCGAGGCACGGGACAACACCACCAAGGTGATAGATTTGATTCACTCAGCCTCATGCTCAACAACGGCTTCAATGCTCTTGTCTACAGACGCTGAAAAGGCCTTTGACCGTGTGAGTTGGCCGTTTATGAGAGGGCTCCTGGAGCATCTTGGATTAGGCCCATTGGGACTTCATAGAATCTTAGCACTTTATCGACAACCCAGGGCTAGAATTAAAATTAACGGCGATCTGTCAGATCCGGTGATGATCAATAATGGCACTAGGCAGGGGTGTCCGCTGTCTCCACTCATATTTGTGCTGTGCATGGAGGCGTTAGCAAGGGCAATCAGGGCCAATCCGAATATATCCGGTGTCCAGGTGGGTGAGAGAGAACATAAACTCGCTTTATTCGCGGACGACCTTCTGGCCGTTATTACCAATCCGGTTGTTTCCCTGCCTAACCTAGTTAAGGAATTCCGAAGGTTTAGCTTTCTATCTAACTTCAAAATTAATTATGGCAAGTCAGTAGCTCTGAACATTAATACCCCGGCCCCCGTGGTGGAGGGTTTAAAATGTGCATTTCCTTTTATTTGGCATCCCACCCAATTGAAATATTTAGGTGTTGTACTTTCTAACGATCTCTCACGCTTATACGACCTCAACTTTAAACCACTTCTTGGGAATCTCCGGGCTGATTTGAGAGAGTGGCAGAACAAGAATTTCGCATGGATAGGCAGGGTTAACATTATAAAAATGAATGTCCTACCCCGACTTCTCTACCTTATACAGACGTTACCTATCTTAATTCCCGACTCCTGGTTTAAGGGCATCCAACGTCTGGTGCGGGACTTTGTGTGGAGTGGGAGGCGCCCAAGATTCAAGCACGATACTTTATTTAGACGAAGACACTTGGGGGGTCTCCAGCTTCCCCATATTCCCTCGTACTATGATGCTGCTATCTTAACTAGAATAATGGAGATGTCAGTCCAGGAGGGAGGGAAACAATGGGTAGCGAATGAATCATCATATCTCAACTCTTCTAGTAAGACAGTAATTTGGTTAACCAAGTTACCCAGGGTCTCCCACCCTACCCTAGGACCCACTCTTATTAAATGGTCTAAGTTAAGAACTCTTACTCATATTTCATCTTTAATATCTCCACTAACGCCATTGTTTAATAATCCTAAATGCCCCCCAGGAACTACTCCATTAGCGTTTAACCTGTGGTCACGGGGAGGGATCCACCGTGTCGGCCAGTTGGTGGGAGCTACTGGGGTCCTCTCATTTGTAGAGATTCAATCTAAGTGGAAACTACCGAATATAGAGATCTGGCGATATCTTCAGCTTAAACATTTTCTCGCTTCTAGTCTCTCAAAACAGGATATTAATAGGAATTTGACAGTCTTTGAATCCCTCTGTAGCAGACCGCATCACACCCCACACTCCTTATCGATTATTTACAAACTCTTAATCGAGTTCCGCTTTAAATCTCCCCCGAAATTTCTCTTGGAGTGGGAAAGGGATCTAGGAATAGAATTAAGAGAGACTGATTGGTCGAAAATTTTTCAAGCAATCCATGCTTGCTCACCTAACGTTTCAATATTAGAGACCCACTTTAAGGTTCTCACCAGGTGGTACAGATGCCCGGTACATCTTGCAAAAATGTTTCGCGGACTGTCTAGTGTCTGCTGGAGGTGTGGTTTGGGATCAGGTTCCTTATTACATATCTGGTGGGACTGTCCCATATTACGACCCTTTTGGTCGCAGGTTATAGACATCACACGGAAGTTGCTTGGACAAGCTATTCCTGACACCCCGGAGTATTGGCTCCTCAATAAAGTAGATATGCCTATTTCCTGCTTTAAAAAATCTCTATTAAAATTTGTGATATCAGCCGCCAAGGCAATCATACCTGTGAGATGGAAAACAACCACGCCACCAAATATCCGGGACTGGATTAGGAGATTAGAATACTACAGGTCCATGGACGAATTATATTTGTCAGATAAAGACTCTTTTGTAACATATTATACTATATGGGGACCTTGGTTAAAATTCATAGATTCACCAGAGTTTGCGGCCTTGGGTTCATCCACCTGAACCATCTATCTTTAGGTACAAGGTTGTATCAAAAGCTCCTGATTGTTGGATTAGGCTTTGTCATATACCTACGCTATATACGCTGTAGACCTTTTACTTTGAAGACTTGCATCATGTCATCCCCCATTCTTCCCTTTTGTTTCCTCTGTGTCCTCTCCCCCCTGTCTGTCTTTGTGCTCAATGTGCCAGGTTAACAATAACCTCCTTCTACGGCTGGGAACGTATATTCTCATTGATACATTCAATTCTTTTCTTTTTTTTTTGGCTTAGAGTTATGTTGTTATGATGTTATAAATCTCTTTATCACCCGCCATCCAAAACGAATACTGCTGAAAGTACATTTATATAACCTGTATTTGTTGTTAAACCTCAATAAAAACTTATTTTTTTAAAAAAAAAAAAAGAGGCGGGCTATTCCACCACTGAAAATTGGAGATCGTGTCTGGTTATCTACCAAAAATGAAGGTCCCATCTATGAAGTTCGCTCCTCGTTTTATTGGTCCATATAGGATCATTCAAGTGATAAATCCAGTTTGTTTCAAACTTCTACTACCTAAGAACCTTCGTATTTCCAATGCCTTCCTTTCCTGCTCTTAGGAAGAAAATCCTTTCGTGGTTTCACTCTTCTCGTTTTTCTGGACATTCTGGTGAACGCAAGACTTTTGAAATTCTTTCTCGAACTTACTGGTGGCCTTCTATGAGGAGAGATGTCAAAGATTTTGTGGCTGCTTGTGAATTGTGTTCCCAGTTTAAGACTCCCCGCAGAACTCCAGCGGGTTTGCTTCAACCACTACCCATTCCTTCCAAGCCGTGGACCCATATTAGTATGGACTTTGTTACTGATCTTCCTCCTAGTAAAAAGTGCAATACTATTTTGGTAGTGGTGGACAGATTTTCGAAGATGGCGCATTTCGTTCCTTTGACCGGTTTACCTTCTTCATCTACTCTGGCTGATTATTTCATCAAAGAAATCTTCCGTATTCATGGATGTCCTTCCGAGATTGTTTCAGATAGAGGAGTGCAATTCGTTTCCAGATTCTGGCGGGCCCTCTGTAAGACCTTGGGTATCCGATTATCACTCTCATCCTCCTACCATCCTCAATCAAACGGACAAACCGAAAGGGTCAATCAAGATCTTGAGACTTTTATAAGGATGTTCTCTTCAGCCAACCAAGACAACTGGGTAGATTTGCTTCCATGGGCTGAATTCGCTCATAACAACATGTATCATGAATCATCTTCTAAAACTCCATTCTTTGTGGTTTACGGTCACCATCCGTCTTTTCCGGAATTTCCTGCCCTCCCTCCCACCCAAGTTCCTGCTGTAGAGACTGTTTATCAGACCTTCAAAAATATTTGGTCTCAGGTCAGAACCTGTTTAAAGAAGACATCTGCCAGATATAAGTCTTTTGCAGATAAAAAGAGACGGGCTGTCTTTTTTTAAGAAACTCACTTTAAGCAGAAATCCGCCCCACGGCTCTCGGATGGCTTCTTCACTTCCTCATATTTTAGTAACAATAGGGAGGGCAAGACGCTGGGAGTGGCTATCCTGTTCTCTAAGAGATTGCCCTTCTCAGATTTTCAGAAAGTTTGTATAGTAGAAGGAAGAGCACTTCTGATAAAATGTCGATTATTTGATGTTATATATACTTTTGTGAACTTATATCTGCCTAACCAAGGTCAACCACTATTTATTTCCCAGGTATTAGATAAAGTCGCAGAACATGCGGAGGGAATTCAGCTTGTGGGAGGCGATCTAAATTGGACCCTCCATCCAGAAATTGATACCTCCAATAGCCGGTCGGGGGTTCGCAGACCGCAACATTGTAAGGTTAGACGTACACTTCATGAACACCAACTGGTCGACACATGGCGCCTGCAACACCCAGGGGAAAGGGACTATTCCTTTTTCTCCCACCCCCATGAGGTATACTCACGAATTGACTATCTGCTCCTTCCACAACGGTTCCTCCCTAACCTCCTAACAACATCTATTGGTCAAATAACTTGGTCAGATCACGCCCCCATTTCACTGACTTTTCAACTCTCTCATTTAAAGACTAAAAAATGCACTTGGCGCCTAAACGAGCTTCTCCTTCAAAATACATATTGTAGGGACCAACTGACTGCTGCATTAGATGACTATATATCTGACAATGTTACTCCAGACGTCTCGAGTATTACTATCTGGGAGGCGCATAAATGCGTTATCAGAGGGAAACATATTGAATTAGGCTCCCGTATGAAGAAAGAAAACATCGCATATCAAGATCACTTACTCCAGCAGATTAGGGACTTAGAGACGACACATAAATCCAACATATCTAGAGACCTGTTGAACAGGCTGAAGGAGGCGAGGGCTGCACTTAACAAATTACTTTATGACAAAGTGAAGCTTGATTTCCAGAGGTGTCGCCATCGCTTCTTTCGCTGGGGAAACAGACCGGGAACAATGTTAGCAAGGGCTCTGCGTAAACAGCGAGCTAAGGCCTACTTTGCTATGATTAAGGACAACAATGATCGGGAGTGCAAATTAACCAGTGACATAGCGGGTGCATTTCACACATACTACACCCAATTATATAATCTCGAAAATCAAGAACTTGACCCTATAGATGTCACACGCTCAGCTCAGATTGCGGCATATTTAAAGGAGATCAGTTTTCCCACTCTCTCAAGATCAGATAGGGATAAACTGGAACAACCTTTCACTGAAGGGGAGTTGAGGGAGGTAATTAAATCAACACCTTCGGGTAAAAGTCCGGGCCCTGATGGCTTTTCCATTGCATACTATAAGACCTTTAAAGATAAGTTGATACCCCTGATGATGCCGGCCTTTAATGCGATCTCCAACGAATCCGCTTTCTCCCCACAGAGTTTGGAAGCCCATATAACGGTGATCCCCAAAGAAGGAAAGGACCCCTCTCAATGTGCAAGCTATAGGCCTATTTCCTTGCTGAACGTAGACGTTAAGTTGTACGCAAAACTTATTGCAAATAGATTAAAATACCTACTCCCAGATCTGATTCACTCAGATCAGGTGGGCTTTGTCCCGGATCGCGAGGCACGGGACAACACCACCAAGGTGATAGATTTGATTCACTCAGCCTCATGCTCAACAACGGCTTCAATGCTCTTGTCTACAGACGCTGAAAAGGCCTTTGACCGTGTGAGTTGGCCGTTTATGAGAGGGCTCCTGGAGCATCTTGGATTAGGCCCATTGGGACTTCATAGAATCTTAGCACTTTATCGACAACCCAGGGCTAGAATTAAAATTAACGGCGATCTGTCAGATCCGGTGATGATCAATAATGGCACTAGGCAGGGGTGTCCGCTGTCTCCACTCATATTTGTGCTGTGCATGGAGGCGTTAGCAAGGGCAATCAGGGCCAATCCGAATATATCCGGTGTCCAGGTGGGTGAGAGAGAACATAAACTCGCTTTATTCGCGGACGACCTTCTGGCCGTTATTACCAATCCGGTTGTTTCCCTGCCTAACCTAGTTAAGGAATTCCGAAGGTTTAGCTTTCTATCTAACTTCAAAATTAATTATGGCAAGTCAGTAGCTCTGAACATTAATACCCCGGCCCCCGTGGTGGAGGGTTTAAAATGTGCATTTCCTTTTATTTGGCATCCCACCCAATTGAAATATTTAGGTGTTGTACTTTCTAACGATCTCTCACGCTTATACGACCTCAACTTTAAACCACTTCTTGGGAATCTCCGGGCTGATTTGAGAGAGTGGCAGAACAAGAATTTCGCATGGATAGGCAGGGTTAACATTATAAAAATGAATGTCCTACCCCGACTTCTCTACCTTATACAGACGTTACCTATCTTAATTCCCGACTCCTGGTTTAAGGGCATCCAACGTCTGGTGCGGGACTTTGTGTGGAGTGGGAGGCGCCCAAGATTCAAGCACGATACTTTATTTAGACGAAGACACTTGGGGGGTCTCCAGCTTCCCCATATTCCCTCGTACTATGATGCTGCTATCTTAACTAGAATAATGGAGATGTCAGTCCAGGAGGGAGGGAAACAATGGGTAGCGAATGAATCATCATATCTCGACTCTTCTAGTAAGACAGTAATTTGGTTAACCAAGTTACCCAGGGTCTCCCACCCTACCCTAGGACCCACTCTTATTAAATGGTCTAAGTTAAGAACTCTTACTCATATTTCATCTTTAATATCTCCACTAACGCCATTGTTTAATAATCCTAAATGCCCCCCAGGAACTACTCCATTAGCGTTTAACCTGTGGTCACGGGCAGGGATCCACCGTGTCGGCCAGTTGGTGGGAGCTACTGGGGTCCTCTCATTTGTAGAGATTCAATCTAAGTGGAAACTACCGAATATAGAGATCTGGCGATATCTTCAGCTTAAACATTTTCTCGCTTCTAGTCTCTCAAAACAGGATATTAATAGGAATTTGACAGTCTTTGAATCCCTCTGTAGCAGACCGCATCACACCCCACACTCCTTATCGATTATTTACAAACTCTTAATCGAGTTCCGCTTTAGATCTCCCCCGAAATTTCTCTTGGAGTGGGAAAGGGATCTAGGAATAGAATTAAGAGAGACTGATTGGTCGAAAATTTTCCAAGCAATCCATGCTTGCTCACCTAACGTTTCAATATTAGAGACCCACTTTAAGGTTCTCACCAGGTGGTACAGATGCCCGGTACATCTTGCAAAAATGTTTCGCGGACTGTCTAGTGTCTGCTGGAGGTGTGGTTTGGGATCAGGTTCCTTATTACATATCTGGTGGGACTGTCCCATATTATGACCCTTTTGGTCGCAGGTTATAGACATCACACGGAAGTTGCTTGGACAAGCTATTCCTGACACCCGGAGTATTGGCTCCTCAATAAAGTAGATATGCCTATTTCCTGCTTTAAAAAATCTCTATTAAAATTTGTGATATCAGCCGCCAAGGCAGTCATACCTGTGAGATGGAAAACAACCACGCCACCAAATATCCGGGACTGGATTAGGAGATTAGAATACTACAGGTCCATGGACGAATTATATTTGTCAGATAAAGACTCTTTTGTAACATATTATACTATATGGGGACCTTGGTTAAAATTCATAGATTCACCAGAGTTTGCAGCCTTGGGTTCATCCACCTGAACCATCTATCTTTAGGTACAAGGTTGTATCAAAAGCTCCTGATTGTTGGATTAGGCTTTGTCATATACCTACCCTATATACGCTGTAGACCTTTTACTTTGAAGACTTGCATCATGTCATCCCCCATTCTTCCCTTTTGTTTCCTCTGTGTCCTCTCCCCCCTGTCTGTCTTTGTGCTCAATGTGCCAGGTTAACAATAACCTCCTTCTATGGCTGGGAACGTATATTCTCATTGATACATTCAATTCTTTTCTTTTTTTTTTTGGCTTAGAGTTATGTTGTTATGATGTTATAAATCTCTTTATCACCCGCCATCCAAAACGAATACTGCTGAAAGTACATTTATATAACCTGTATTTGTTGTTAAACCTCAATAAAAACTTATTTTTTTTTAAAAAAAAAAAGAGGCGGGCTATTCCACCACTGAAAATTGGAGATCGTGTCTGGTTATCTACCAAAAATGAAGGTCCCATCTATGAAGTTCGCTCCTCGTTTTATTGGTCCATATAGGATCATTCAAGTGATAAATCCAGTTTGTTTCAAACTTCTACTACCTAAGAACCTTCGTATTTCCAATGCCTTCCTTTCCTGCTCTTAGGAAGAAAATCCTTTCGTGGTTTCACTCTTCTCGTTTTTCTGGACATTCTGGTGAACGCAAGACTTTTGAAATTCTTTCTCGAACTTACTGGTGGCCTTCTATGAGGAGAGATGTCAAAGATTTTGTGGCTGCGTGTGAGTTGTGTTCCCAGTTTAAGACTCCCCGCAGAACTCCAGCGGGTTTGCTTCAACCACTACCCATTCCTTCCAAGCCGTGGACCCATATTAGTATGGACTTTGTTACTGATCTTCCTCCTAGTAAAAACTGCAATACTATTTGGGTAGTGGTGGACAGATTTTCGAAGATGGCGCATTTCGTTCCCTTGACTGGTTTGCCTTCTTCTTCTACTCTGGCTGAGCATTTCATCAAAGAAATCTTTCGTATTTATGGATGTCCGTCTGAGATTGTGTCAGATAGAGGAGTACAATTAGTTTCCAGATTCTGGCGGGCCCTTTGTAAGAACTTGGGCATACGATTAGCACTCTCATCTTTCTACCATCCTCAATCAAACGGACAAACTGAAAGGGTCAATCAAGATCTTGAGACGTTTATAAGGATGTTCTCATCAGCCAATCAAGACAACTGGGTAGAATTGCTTCCTTGGGCTGAATTCGCTCATAACAACATGTACCATGAGTCATCTTCTAAAACTCCATTCTTTGTGGTTTACGGTCACCATCCGTCTTTTCCGGAATTTCCTGCCCTCCCTCCCACCCAAGTTCCTGCTGTAGAGACTGTTTATCAGACCTTCAAAAATATTTGATATATCAAAACCTGTTTAAAGAAGACATCTGCCAAATATAAGTCTTTTGCAGATAAAAAGAGGCGGGCTATTCCACCACTGAAAATTGGAGATCGTGTCTGGTTATCTACCAAAAATGAAGGTCCCACATTTATATAACCTGTATTTGTTGTTAAACCTCAATAAAAACTTATTTTTTAAAAAAAAAAAAAAAGAGACGGGCTATTCCACCACTGAAAATTGGAGATCGTGTCTGGTTATCTACCAAAAATATTCGTTTGAAGGTCCCATCTATGAAATTCGCTCCTCGTTTTGTTGGTCCGTATAGGATCATTCAAGTGATAAATCCAGTTTGTTTCAAACTTCTACTTCCTAAGAATCTTCGTATTTCCAACGCCTTCCATGTGTCCTTGCTCAAACCTCTCATCATCAACCGTTTCTCGGTCCCTCCTTCAGCACCTCGGCCAGTTCAAATTCATCAGGAGGAAGACTTTGAGATTACTCATATATTGGATGCAAAAATTTTGCGAGGAGTTCTTCGTTTCCTCGTTCATTGGAAGGGCTTTGGTCCTGAGGAGCGTTCATGGATCAAAGCTGAAGATCTCAACGCTCCAGCTCTTCTTAAGAAGTTTTATTCAAAGTATCCGGACAAACCCGGTTCCAGGTGTTCTGTGCCCACCTTTAAAAGGGGGGGTACTGTCACTCACCGGACTGTGAGTGCTGCTTCTCGTGTGTTTAGGAACCGTGGCCGTCCACCATCCTGAGGGTCTGCGCATGTGCAACCCTTATGAAACCTTCAGTACATGTTCCTTTTAGTTAATTGGCTGATCAGGCAACACTCCCTATTTAAAGCACCTGAGGTCAATACCTCGTTGCCTGATCTTGGAGTCTCATTCCCTATGAGCCTCTGAAGGTGTTCCTGTGTTTCCTCGTGTATTCAGCTCCTGCTGATTCCTGTTGTTCGTTTGTGGTTTCCAGACCACTTCAACTCTCCTGTGTTTCATCGTGACTGCACCAGCTGATTCCTATCCGCTGCCTCCGTGCTTCTACAGTTTCCAGACCACTTCAACTCTCCTGTGTTTCATCGTGATGGCACCAGCTGATTCCTATCCGCTGCCTCCGTGCTTCTACAGTTTCCAGTCCACTTCTACTCTCCTGTGTTTCATCGTGACTGCACCAGCTGATTCCTATCCGCTGCCTCCGTGCTTCTACAGTTTCCAGTCCACTTCTACTCTCCTGTGTTTCATCGTGACTGCACCAGCTGATTCCTATCCGCTGCCTCCGTGCTTCTACAGTTTCCAAACCACTTCAACTCTCCCGTGTTTTATCGTGACTGTACCAGCTGATTCCTATCCGCTGCCTCCGTGTTCTACAGTATCCTGCTCACCTCAACTCTCCCGTGTTTCATCGTGACTGCACCAGCTGATTCCTATCCACTGCCTCCGTGTATCTGCAGTGTCCTGCTCATCGCAACCCTCCAGTACTCCTCGTGTCTGCAGCCAGCCGATCCGCTGTCTCCGTGCTTCTACAGTGTTCCTGCTTGTGTCAACTCGCCTGTCTGCATCGGATCAACGCTCCGCTGCTTTCATCTCGGCTAGACCGCCTCAACTCTCCTGTGTTCTCCAGGTGTCCAGTTCTATATACTACTGCTTCCTGAGTATTGTTTACATCCTTGCTGGTCTACCTACTGTGCGCTGCACCTACTTGGTTACCGCTTCCACCCTCCTGGGACTTCGTATCCTGCCGGCCTCCAGTCGTTCAGGTATCCCTGCACCTCTCTCTGACAGCCTGCTCTCCTGAACCACGGTATGCATACTTCTCATTGACTGTGCTGGTGTATTGCATATCTAGCTGGACTGAGTTGTTCTCCTCCGGAGTTTCCTATCCACTGAGACTATTGCTATCATTTGACTGTGTTACCTTTTAGCCTGGATAGTTCTTGTGACTTTGTATATTTGTGCAGTGCTGCTCAGTTATTACTATTTTGTGCATATCATCGTGGGATCAAGTTCAGTGTGCCCGTGTATACTCTGCATTGCATTTATCTCCCTGTGCTCCTCCTCACATATATATTTCAGTGGTACAACTTGCTAGAGGCAGACCACTGTTCCCTCTTTCCTGAGTCACCAGTTTCCAGTATCCTTTCACATAGCAGTGGTACAACTTGCTAACGCAGACCACTGACTTCCCGGATACCTTCACCTGGATTCCATTCCCTCACCTAGACAGCGGTACAACTTGCTATACGCAGACCGCTGACTCTCATCACCTCCTCGTTACTTCTGGACATTCCTCCTCACTATAGCAGTGGTACAACTTGCTATCCGCAGACCACTGACTACCCTCACGTTTCCTTGTCCATCCAGTTCCTCGTGTACAGTTATCTATCTATTACCAGTGCTGCTAGTCATAGACTTTCCTCGAGCATTCTCTTACCATCTGCTGTCTCCTGTTCCGTGATCACCCCGCTACCAGAGTACCATATTACCATCTATACTGCTCTGGTAAGTCCATCATCTGGTGATACCTGGGTAAAGACTCCTAGTGCCCGTGACACTCTCCAAGTATTGCTGTGAAATCTGTACGGTGTCAAAACATTTACCATCCTGACAATAAAACTACATAAAAAGGAAGAAGTTGTTCGCGTGTGCTTCAGCAGTAGCGGGCTATTGCCACAAGTGGGGTCAGGAGTGGGATACTCCGGGAAGCAAGTTTCCGCTACCCAACCCGCACAGACGTCAACATGGAGGAAGTACTGAGAACCCTCGTGAATGTGGCCACTGCACAGCAACAGCAGCAAGCTCAGATGCTACGAGTTGCCGAGGCACAGGTGGAAAACACAAGGCTCTTAAGAGAAGAGTTAAGCCAGGTGAGACATGACAGAAATGAACCACTTGGTCCTGTTCTCCAGAAAATGTCGCCAGGTGATGACATAGAAGCATATCTGGTGTCCTTTGAGAGACTTGCAAAAAGGATAAAATGGCCTCCTAAAGATTGGGCTGAGAGGCTGACGCCATATCTGACTGGTGAAGCTCAGCGAGCGTATATGGATCTAGATGAGGAACGGGCCTCTGATTATTTGTGCCTAAAGTCTTAAATATTGGCTCGCATTGGAGTTTCCGGGCCAGGCCGAGCCCAGCGCTATCACCAATGGCGCTATATTAAAGAAAAAACGGTCAGAGCGCAAGTGGCTGAGCTTTCTAAAATTTTAAAGGAATGGCTGCAGCCTGAGGAGAATTCGCCATTTCGGATTATTGAAGTTCTGGCGATAGAGCACTGCATCCGGGGGCTGAACCACGATTTGCAAAGGTGGGTTCTGCAATCAGACCCACAAACTTATGAAGAGCTTGCCACCGTGGTAGAAAGGTTTTGTGCGCTGCAGCAAATGACTAAAGAACCTGCATTTGTGCCAAAGCCGCTGCCGCGCCAAAAGCCAGGTTTGACAATCCTTGCTACGGACAGAGCGCCAGGTGCAAAGCCATCTAATCTGAAGTGTTTTGAACGTGGTGAGCCAGGCCACTTTAAGGCAAAGTGTCCTAAACTACCGGAACCCATGGACTGTTCCGTGGCACATATTGGGCCTGCTTTTCCAAGCTATTTTACCATGAGTCTTACATCAGGAAGTCCTAGTTTGTTCCGGGTGACTGTGCTAATCAACCAGAACCTTGTTCTGGCCTTGGTTGACTCGGGGAGTGAACTCTCATTGGTTTCCAGCTCTGCCTTACCCGAAACCATAACTTCTCGGTTGCCCAAGGTGAAGGTTCTTTGCGTACATGGCACGACAGAGGAGTATGAAAGAACAATACTACCAGTGACACTCAAAGACAAAACTGTTATGGTGGTAGCTGCCATAGCACCTAAACTCCCATATCCACTCATTTTGGGGCGAGACTTCCCACTGTTTAATGATGTCCTCGGTGAGCGGATCCGGCCGGACATGCCGGCAACTGATGCAACGGTCGGAAGCCCGGTCTTAAAGGAACCGCCTAAAGAACCACAACATCTGGTCATCGATCTTTTGGAACCGCCAAACCGGAATGCCATCCTGGGAGTCACAGCAGGAGTTCCACAAAAGCATCCACCTGCGGGGAAACATGGACAGTCCAAACTAGCATTGGTCGGTGATGTCGCAGATGAGCCCACCTCGCCTGTCAGTGAGGATACGGACTGGTCCGCAATACCAATTTTGTTTCCTCTGCAGGACTTTGCTTGAGACCAACTTAATGATGCCACTTTGGAACATGCCTTTAAAAGTGTGACTGAGGTAAATGAGATAGCGAAAGCCGCCCAGCCTGCAGAAGGTATACCACATTTTATTGTTAAAAATAATTTCCTGTATAGAGTTGCTAATGTGCAGGGGGAAAAAGTAGAACAATTAATGGTTCCTCAGGTCCATGTAACCCTAGTGTTAAAAGCAGCACATACACATGTCTGTGGGGGACACCTAGGGGAGGATAAAACACGGGAATGAGTTCTGCTTAGGTTTTACTGGCCCGGTGTACACATGGCAGTGAAAACGTATTGCCGGTCCTGTCCCATTTGTCAGAGAACCAGTCCCAAACCCATGTACAGGGCACCTCTCATTCCAATACCAATAGTACAAGTTCCCTTTGAACGGATAGCTATAGACCTTGTGGTCTGTCCGTGTGTGAATGTGTGTCTATATTAGGGAATTTAGACTGTAAGCTCCAGTGGGGCAGGGACTGATGTGAATGGGTTCTCTGTACAGCGCTGCGGAATTAGTGGCGCTATATAAATAAATGATGATGATGGCCACTGGAAAAATCTGCACGTGGGTACCAATATATACTAGTGGGGCTTGACTATGCAATCAGGTATCCAGAGGCAATTCCCCTACGAAACATAAAGTCCAGCACCATAGCTAGAGAACTTGTATTGATGTTTACACGCTTGGGAATACCCAAAGAAATTCTCACAGATCAGGGTACTCCATTCATGTCTAAACTGATGAAGGACATGTGCCAGTTGCTAGGGGTTAAGGCGCTTCACACCTCTGTATACCATATACAAACAGATGGCTTGGTGGAACGCTTTAACTGCACTTTAAAGCACATGCTCAGGAAAGCAGTGGCTCTAGAGAAAAAAGATTGGGACACTCTTATTCCCTATTTGATGTTTGCCATCCGTGAGGTACCTCAAGCTTCAACAGGGTTTAGTCCCTTTGAGTTATTGTTTGGGAGACAGCCCAGGGGTATCTATGATATGTTAAAAGAAGGGTGGGAGCAGCAAGCTCCCAGGGAGCCAAATCTGGTACAATTTGTGTCACAAATGTATGAGAGGCTAGGAAAGATAGGGCCCATTGTGCAGCAACATGTAAAAGAGGCGCAGGAACGACAGAGAAAAAGTTATGATAAAAGTGCTGTTGTTCGATCTTTCAAGCCTGGGGACAAGGTCCTAGTCCTGGTTCCCACCCAGGAAAGCAAACTTTTTGCCCATTGGCAGGGTCCATATGAAGTTCTAGAGGCTGTCGGTCCTGTCAATTACAGAGTCCGCCAGTTAGGTAGGAGAAGGGAGGAGGAAATATACCATGTTAACCTCCTTAAACCCTGGCATGATGAGGAAACCTCTCCTCGGGTAGTGAGTACTGCCATTGAAAAGTCTGAAGTGCCTATAGAGCCAGCTTTGTCCATTCAGCAGAGACAACAGACTGAAGAAATGATTCGCGGGAACAGGGATGTCTTCTCTTCCATTCCTGGGCGCACTACCTTAATCGAACACGACATTGTCACTGCGCCAGGAGTCATTGTAAAGCAGAAGCCGTATCGTATTCCCGAAGCCAGACGGGTGGACGTGAGAAAGGAGGTCGATAAGATGCTCCAGTTAGATGTGATTGAAGAGTCCACTAGTGAGTGGAATAGTCCCATTGTGCTTGTTCCGAAACACAATGGGACAATTAGGTTCTGCAATGACTTTAGGCGCCTAAACAGTATGTCGCAGTTTGATGCCTATCCGATGCCACGTGTGGATGAACTAGTGGAAAATCTTGCTGGCAGCAATTATTTGACAACCCTTGATCTAACAAAGGGTTATTGGCAAGTTCCCCTGACTTCCATGGCCAAGCCAAAGACTGCATTTTCCACCCCTGATGGTCTCTATCAATATAAAGTCCTACCCTTTGGGTTGCATGGGGCACCTGCCACCTTCCAAAGGGCCATGAATAAATTGCTACGACCTCACACAGCTTATGCAGCCGCTTACCTGGACGATATAGTGATTTATACCCCAGACTGGGGATCACATTTAGCCAAAGTTGAGGCGGTCTTAGCTTCATTAAAGGTCAGCAGGGTTAACAGCTAACCCAGAGAAATGTGCCATAGCCATGAGAGAAGCCAAATATTTGGGGTACGTTGTTGGTCGAGAGCGTGTAAAACCCCAGCTAGATAAAGTGGAGGCAGTCAAAAATTGGGCAAGACCAGGAAAAAAGTCGCAGTTAAAAACCTTTGTAGGCTTAGTCAGTTACTACAGACGGTTTATAAGCCACTTCGCCACTAGAGCTACTCCACTAACGAACATGTTAAAAAAAAGTTGTCCAGATAGATTAACCTGGTCTGACTGCAGAAACCGCCTGGTCTGATCTTCGGTTAGCTCTTTGTTCCTCCCCAGTGCTACAAGCACCGGCTTTTACCCGGAGGTTCGTCCTCCAAACTGATGCTTCTGGTGTTGGCTTAGGTGCAGTCTTGTCACAGGAGAAGAATGGAGTAGAAAATCCTGTCCTGTACCTAAGTCGTAAGTTGCTTCCAAGGGAACAAAAATATGCCACTGTGGAGATAGAATGTCTCGCCATTAAATGGGCTACAGAAGCTCTGCGCTATTATCTCCTAGGCAGAGAGTTCACCTTAATAACAGACCATGCACCATTGAGATGGATGCAGAACAACCGGGAGGTAAATGCCAAGGTAACCCGTTGGTTCTTGGCACTGCAACCTTTCAAGTTCTCAGTAGAACATAGACCTGGAACTCTACACAAAAATGCAGATGCGTTGTCACGAAAATATGAGCTCCTCGCAAAGTCCACGTCCCCCTACTTGGGGAGGGATATGTAACAAAAGGAGCCATTTAGATGGCAATATGCAGAGAAAGCAGGGAAGTAAAGTTAAAACATTTGTGCAGCAATGCACCTAGATTGAATGTAAAGACCTATGTGTATCAAACAATAGTTTAAGCTTGGTTAACTTACATGCAGAGAAATCCTTCCTCTCAGCAAACAGACAGGGTGTGTCTCTTTAGTGCAAAACAGAGCCATTGATGGGGCGTTTCCTTTTAAAGAGAAGGTGGGTGTGTCACCTGTCCATCAAGCTAAGGCTGGGGGAGGAGTATCAGGTATAAAAGCTTGTTTGTATCATTTGTGCACTGAGATCAATGCTGGGGAAGCTGGCTGGTCTTGAGTGAGCTGAGCTATGTCTAGCTAACGTTTAGGGTCTCCAAGTATTGCTGTGAAATCTGTACGGTGTCAAAACATTTACCATCCTGACAATAAAACTACATAAAAAGGAAGTGCTTCAGCAGTAGCAGGCTCTTTCCACAATATATATATATATATATATATATATATATATTTCTGTGCATGTGTGTATAATCAGAAAGTAACGAGACAGGGCCAGCACATAGTGTAAATCTTTAAAATCACATGAGGAGGTGCAAAAAGTGCCAATGTCACTCATACCAAAACAATAAAGATAGTGTGCTTATCTGATGTGTATGATGGCAGTAGATCCTAAAAGCTTCCAGGGATTAACGTACAAACGGAGCTATGGCTCAAACAAAAAGGATCAGATAGTGTAATAGGTTCCAAAACTTATGTCACAGTATGATCAAAAGAAGTAATAAGTCATCCAAAAATGTATTAAGCATAAAAGACAAGGAAATATCCTGTATATTAGAAACATAAGAAGGCTTATCTGTAGTTCACCAATAGGAACATTCCACTCAAGCTATTGTTATGCACGTCTAGTTGCTATCCAATAACGATTGTCGATTGCCGATATGTAGTTCCAAATCACCATGTGATTTAATAGCCAAAAGTAGCAGAATAACAAATCAGAATAAAATAAGTACAACCGTTACTTATCGCAGGCGCCCTGGATCCAATGTACAGTCATTCAGGTCTGAAGGCTGTGGTCAAGTAGACTGTCCACTAGGTCCAGAGCCCCTGCTTATATACAGTCAGTGAATACAGTAAAACAATGCAGATTATGTGTCTTGCTTCTATAGGTCCAGACTTCAGGAGGGTCCAGTGTAATGCAGGTCATAGGCCATTTCAAATGAAAATATCCAAAGGTGGGGGTCAGCTCTCCAGGGGATGCACTCAGATTTTCCCACCAAGAATCCAGTTTAAACTAGTCTATTTACATTACACAGACAGTATCATTTTAAACATTTATTTCCTCTCATCGCTAACTAGAGTACGCAATGTGCGATCCCTTCGGCAAATGAAATGGACAACTGCGGATAAATAGGGGATTAAAATGATACTAAACATGCTATATTTCCTGTAACCTGAACCTTTGACTTCACTAACATGTATATAACTTATAATATTAACCATAAATATTGCTACATTTCGACATAAATAACTGTGTTGCAACTACAATTAATGTGTGATATTTACAAATGTGTATGTTCGTGTGTATGCGTGTAAATGTGTAAAACCTGTTACTGCCACGTGTTGCGGCTGGATACGCTTCTCTACGCCGTAGCAAGCTCTACGCATAATTTTCAGACAAAGACGATCAAGTTTGCTAGATATTAATTGAAATGACTTTATCTAATTTGCTGACTTCGACACTATAGATGTCCCAGCACAGCTTACAAGTGGAGGATGCAGTCCGCAAATACTAACGCATTTTGCCATTCACGACTTTCTCAAACCCTTTGACAAAGTCATGAATGTGACTGTGTATTCAGTATGTGTGTTTTCATTCCCATAGCAAGTCTGTGCTCACCCCTATACTGTGTTTGAATATTAGCTTTAAGATTGGTAATATATGAGATTGTGTCATATTATCTATTACACTGTAGGTGAGATATTCATGATATTCCTAGGGCTTCCTATTGTTTACTTATGCCAACAGAGTAAGTCTATGTGTATTCTAGGTCTGCAAAAACAATACATCAATAATTATATTATGAGGTAGACCAGACTATTGTTTAACAGAAACTCTCTGTCAGACGGGGAACGGACGTCTGATCCCTCCGTCGGCTGCCGCGGACTTCCGGATATCGGGCGCATGCGCCCTGGTCTCAGTCCCGTTGCTAGGCAACGGGACGCTGCTTCAGTATCCGCTGCCGCCCTCCGCTCTCCACCAATCACCTCAGTCTGGATCCTATTTAAACCTGCCTCTGGCGCCATTAGGGTGCCAGAGTAACAGGTTCACCACCAGTGTTCCTGGCTTCCGTTGTATCCATACTTCTGAGTATCCTGCTTACTGTCTTCCTGTTGTGACCCGGCTTGGCGACCATTCTACTCATCTGTGTGACCTCTTCAGTACTGTGACTTGGGCTTGGCGACTACTCTTCTAGATTACCCTTCTGTACCTGATATTCCTGATTGCTGTGACCCGGAACCGTCTGACCTCTTTTCACTACACTGGTAACTGGCTAATAGAACCGCGACCTGCGTGCCCCGTGCAGCGAAGTCCAAACCTCCTTGCGGGGGTCCCTGGTGAACACCAGGGGTACGTTAGACTCCGCGCCTGTTAGACCAGTTGTGCCAATACCGGTTAGTGTTTATTCTACTTCTGTGCCCCTAGGCCTATGGCCTGACAGTTTACTCTGGCCATGACTGACGGTGCCGGAGAACCCTCAGCCCAAGATCTCCTCATCCATTTAGGAGTACGGGTAGAACAGCAAGAGGCCAATCAAGCTCAACTTCTACAGTGTTTACAGGGGTGATCTCTCGCCTGGATTCCCTGAGTGTTCCGCAGGCCGCTGCTCCAGCCTCAGCTCCTGTTCCTGCTTCTGCTCCAGTCTCTGTGCCTCCTACCGGAGCTGTTGTTCCCTCTAGAACTCTACGGATTCCTATTCCGGAGAAGTATGACAGTAATCCCAAAGGATGCCGTGGATTTTTGAATCAGTGTTCCATTCAATTTGAATTGACACCGGAGAACTTCTCATCCGAGAGAGCTAAGGTGGCCTATATTATTTCTCTTTTGACGGGACAAGCCCTAGCCTGGGCCTCCCCACTTTGGGAGCGGAGAGATGGATCGCTCCTCCATTCTGACACCTTTATTGAGAACTTTCGAAAGGTATTTGATGAGCCCGGCCGAGTGTCTTCGGCTGCATCCAGTCTGCTAGCTCTTTGCCAAGGCTCCCTTACAGCAGGACAATACGCTGTTCAGTTTTGTACCTTAGCCTCAGAATTAGGATGGAATGATGAGGCCCTAACGGCTACCTATTGGCAAGGTCTGTCTGACCCTATCAAGGACACTCTGACTTCTCAAGATCTTCCGTCTAAGCTTGACGATCTGGTCTCTCTGTCTATCAAAGTAGACATTCGCCATCAAGAGCGTTATCTCTCTCTGGACTCCCAGGTCAAACTACCAGAACCATATTTAGACTTCATTGATGTTTTCAGCAAGACCGCTGCAGAAAGTCTTCCGCCACATCGGGCATGGGACTGCCCCATCAAGCTAATTCCCGGCAAAACCATTCCCAAGGGTAGAGTCTATCCACTGGCTCTTCCTGAGACAAAGGCGATGTCCGTATATATTTCAGACAACCTTCAAAGAGGATTTATCAGAAAATCCACCTCGCCTGCAGGAGCTGGATTCTTTTTCGTAAAGAAGAAAGACGGTTCATTAAGACCTTGCATCGACTACCGCCGTCTTAATGCCATCACCATCAAGAATCGTTATCCTCTCCCGTTAATTACAGAACTGTTCGATCGGATAGGAGGAGCCAAAATCTTCTCGGAATTAGATCTCAGAGGAGTCTACAACCTGATCCGCATTCGAAAAGGCGACGAGTGGAAGACGGCATTTAACACCCGTGATGGGCACTATGAGTACTTAGTGATGCCTTTTGGTCTTTGCAATGCTCCAGCAGTGTTTCAAGACTTTGTAAACTAAATCTTCAGGGATCTCTTGTATCAGTTCGTGATTGTCTACCTGGACGATATTTTAATATTTTCTTCTGATATACATTCTCATCGCCTTCATGTCAAGACTGTTCTTTCTCGTCTCAGAAAATATTACTTATATTGTAAACTGGAGAAATGTCTTTTCGAATGTTCACAAGTTCCGTTTCTGGGGTACATAGTTTCCGGCATCGGTCTACTTATGGATCCAAGCAAGGTAGAGGCCATTATCAGCTGGCCATTACCAACTGGCCTCAAGGCTACTCAATGCTTCATCGGGTTTGCCAACTATTACCGTCAGTTTATTAAAGATTTTTCGTCCATCATCTGTCCCATCACAGCTTTAACCCGCAAAGGTGCCTGCAGCAAACCGTGGCCTGTCGAAGCCATACGGGCTTTTAAGACTCTTAAAGAGGCATTCCTTTCAGCCCCTATACTCAAACAGCCAGACCAGGGGAGACCGTTTTTTCTTGAGGTAGACGCTTCTTCGGTAGGAATTGGAGCGGTACTGTCCCAGATATCTTCTTCGGGTGCACTAGAGACTTGTGGATTCCTGTCTAAGAAATTTTTCGGGGGTGAACTAAATTATGGAATCGGCGACAAGGAATTGCTAGCTATCAAGATTGCTCTTGAAGAGTGGTGCCACTTGCTGGAAGGTGCCTTACATCCTGTTACGGTAATGACAGACCACAAGAATCTTACTTACCTCCAGGAGGCACAATGTCTTAATCCACGTCAAGCTCGTTGGTCTCTCTTCTTTTCCAGATTTCAACTTGTCCTTACTTTCCGTCCCGGTTCCAAGAACTCTAAGGCCGATGCACTTTCCAGGTCCTTTGACAATACGGACGCTCTCCCCTATCCAGACAACAAGATGATTCTTAATCCGATACAAGTAGTGGCCATTACCAATTCCTCAGCAACCTCTCCTCTTCCGGGATGTTCATTTGTGGAACCACATCTCCGCTCTAAATTACTAACTTGGGCGCATGAGTCCAAATTTGCAGATCATGCCGGTTACAAAAGAGCGAAGGAATTCCTTTCCAGATACTACTGGTGGCCTAAACTTGCTTCGGATGTTCTGAGATTCGTTTCGGCATGTTCAGTTTGTGCTCGCCATAAAGTACCAAGACAAAGTCCTGCTGGTCTTCTTCTTCCTCTTCCTATTCCTGATTCCCCCTGGACCAGCATCACGATGGACTTCATCACCGATCTCCCTTTGAGCAACGGCTACAATACCATCTGGGTCGTGGTAGATCGCTTTTCAAAAATGTCACACTACACTCCTTGTAAAGGTCTCCCTTCAGCTCCTAAGCTCGCAGATTTGTTTCTAAAGAATATCTTCCGTCTTCATGGATGTCCTCAGGAGATCATCTCTGATAGAGGAGTACAATTTGTCGCAAAATTCTGGAGAGCCTTTTGTAATAAGATTGGAGTCAGTCTCAAATTCTCCTCCGGATATCACCCTCAAACCAACGGACAAACGGAACGAGTGAATCAGGACCTAGAGTGTTTTCTACGGTGTTTTGCCTCTGATCATCAAACGTCGTGGAGCGATCTTCTGTATTGGGCCGAGTTCGCTCACAACAATCTTCTACATTCCTCCTCTGGTCGTTCTCCATTCTTCATTATCTATGGCAGACACCCCTCTCCTCCTTTCTTATCCGAAGCTCCCTCTTCTCTAGTACCAGCGGCTGATACTCAAATCTGGTCTCAAACCAAAGAAGCACTGTCTACTTCAGTACAGAGACAGAAGAAAGCGGCTGATCATCATAGGAGAGTAGCTCCAGTCCTGAGAGTGGGAGACCGTGTTTGGTTGTCTACACGCAACCTTCGACTTCAAGTTCCATCCATGAAATTGGCTCCTAAGTTCATTGGTCCCTTTTCCATAGCACAAGTCATCAATCCTGTTTCCTTCAAACTTGCATTACCTCCATCTCTTAAGATCCATAGCACATTTCATATTTCATTGCTGAAACCGCTGATTCTCAACGAATTCTTCAGAGAACCTGCTCCTCCTCCACCTATTAAAACATCTTTAGGGGATGAATTCGAGATCGAGAGGATTCTGAAGAGACGTCTCTTCCAGCGCAAACCTCAGTATCTAGTACACTGGAGAGGTTACGGTCCTGAGGAGAGATCGTGGGTCTCGAAAGCCGACCTTCATGCTCCTCGTCTCCTTGCAAAATTTCTGAGGAAAGGCAATCCTTCTCTGAGAGGGAGGAGGGGAGGGGGTACCGTCCCCGCTGATTCCCTGTCAGACGGGAAACGGACGTCTGATCCCTCCGTCGGCTGCCGCGGACTTCCGGATATCGGGCACATGCGCCCTGGTCTCAGTCCCGTTGCTAGGCAACTGGACGCTGCTTCAGTATCCGCTGCCGCCCTCCGCTCTCCACCAATCACCTCAGTCTGGATCCTATATAAACCTGCCTCTGGCGCCATTAGGGTGCCAGAGTAACAGGTTCACCACCAGTGTTCCTGGCTTCCGTTGTATCCATACTTCTGAGTATCCTGCTTACTGTCTTCCTGTTGTGACCCGGCTTGGCGACCATTCTACTCTTCTGTGTGACCCCTTCAGTACTGTGACTTGGGCTTGGCGACTACTCTTCTGGATTACCCTTCTGTACCTGATATTCCTGATTGCTGTGACCCGGAACTGTCTGACCTCTCTTCACTACACTGGTAACTGGCTAATAGAACCGCGACCTGCGTGCCCCGTGCAGCGAAGTCCAAACCTCCTTGCGGGGGTCCCTGGTGAACACCAGGGGTACGTTAGACTCCGCGCCTGTTAGACCAGTTGTGCCAATACCGGTTAGTGTTTATTCTACTTCTGTGCCCCTAGGCCTACGGCCTGACACTGTCTTTGCTTATCTTAACAACAGGAGATCTAGCTAGGGGTAGTGTCCCCTCATCTGTTAAAATCTAGGCAGGCAAGTGTTATGTTTAAAACACAATGGAGTGAATAGTCAACATTACATTATGCTGTAACCATTTATATAGATTGTGTATATTATGTCCTGCTATTTACATTGCTAGTTAACACATCACAGGCTAAAAATTATAAACTGTAATATCGTGCTTCTAGTTATATCTGTAGGCAAACAAGATAATGTTTAGTAGTCTATTTACAAGCCAGACATAGTGGCTTTCTGTGTCTGATTTAAGCACCTTAATTAGGAAAAGTTTATTGTATTCCTATGCCTAAATATCCTAAGACACAGCAGACAGTCAACACACCCCTACAGCCTGAGGCTATTCAGTGGGTATAAGAAAGAGCAGTGGAGTATCAGGAGGGTTGATGGAGGAAAGATAAGGCTGGTGTAGGAGGTCATGATTCCTGCCAGCTGACAGAGGGCGGAGATCGGGAGAAGGACTGCGAGAACCCTTGTTCCACTTCCTTTGGATAAGTTACCCCAGGTCTTATGAATCTGTGTGATCAGCAAAAGCGAGGTGACAGTGCAGCTGGACCACTGCCCTGCTGGCAGTCACTGGGGCTTCACACTCCCAGGAAAGCATAAGCCTATAGTCGGATTTCCCATGGTGACCACAATAGGACAGTTGGGCGAGTGGTACAAAATCACGAGTATGAGGTTGTGGCACTTGGGCGTAATCCAGGGCAAAAAAAGTACTAGCATGGTGAGGGTGTGAATGCCTACTGGCAGTATTGAGTGTGGGACTGTGTGCTCAGGTAAAAGACATGGGGCCTAGAGGGGTAACAGTGATCCTTCTAGGTGCGGGCTTGGCGAGGGTTGGTACACCCTGCAAGTCGGAATGAGGAGAGTGCTCCTGTAAGTAAAGGACTGAGTAAAGTGCTGGCCAGGTGTTCGGGGGAGTAACAGTGGCCCCTGGGAACTACCAAGTATATCCTGAGTGAGAAGACCGAGAGCGCACAGCGAAGTGGCCGCGGCAGGGAGAGCAGGACAGAACCCCGCCGTGGAGTGCCCAACACAGTGACTCCAGGGAGGCACAAGTGAAGGCCATTGTACCGGCTGGCGTAGGGTCCGCATGCCCTCTCAGAGGTACTAAGTGAAGTGAGAGCAGGACAGGACCCTGCCACATATACTGTTCAAGGCCCGGAAGCCCTTAGAGCAGTGTGCATGGTACTGGGTCCCAGCCCCACCGTGTATGAGAGTGGGTAGGATCCCCACTGAGGAAGTTTGATGCCTACAATAGTTTGGAGCTAAGATCCACCTACAGACTAGCCTGGCAGCGGGTCCATGCACCCAGCCAGCAGTGTGAGATTTTGGGCTAGTGCCCTGAGATCTGATTGCGAGTAGTGGGTCTCAGCCCCACAGAGGACACTGCAGTGGGAGGACACACCTGCACGTAGAGTGGGTCCCAGCCCCACCATAAAGATGACCCCGAAAGATCCTTTAGAATCGGGTGGCGTTAGCTGAATGTCAACTGCGTGGTGTTCCCTATTTTTATCAGGATCGTAGGGAAATCATCCAGGAAACAATGATCAAGCAAACTCAGTCAATTCTTTCAGCGTCTACCGATGGTGGATTCTTAAGCCGGGTCCCAAGATGAGTCTCCTTAAGCAACTGGATTGCAGCAGCTTCTTCCACTAGCTGAAGAAGCAGTCACCCAGCCCATGGAAAAGAAACCCCATCCAGCTGCTGATGTTATGGGGTCAGCTACAGTGAGACACCTTGCTCCCAAGCCAACCCGGTTGGGGAAGGACAGCGTCAAAGTGGACGCAGCTAAGGAGGAAAGTCTGCAACCAACTAGGCCACTAGCTATGTTGAAGGAGGCTCAGCTTGTTGTTGCCACTGGGCCAGATGTGTTACATTGGTGGGAAGAGAGTAGGAGTGATCCTGTTGTAAACCTGGTACCGCAACTGAGATTCCAAAAGAGTTGCACCCAGGAAATGGCACTGGTTTCCCCAGTCCTGTTAACCCTCCCCTCGATGGAGAAAAAGCTCCCTCCTGATGCGCTAGAGGCGAGCACGGGCAGTGAGAAGCCCCTATGTACCCAAACTCTTGTTACAGATTATTTTGGATGTTTTGGGAAGGAGAACTCAGGCCCAGATTTCTTGGATGGCAGTCTGCTGGAACCGCTTAATGTATTAACTTTAAACAGTGGAGACCTTACTTTTGAGCGGGGAGTGAGGACTAATGGACCTTAATGTCTATTTACTCCTCTGCAGCCAGCTGAGATTTCTTGGGTGGATGTGGTAGCGGAGGACGGGTATTGGATATTTTGAAAAAAGAACTGGACAAGGGGCCCCAAATTTTTCCTGCCCCTGGGCAATTTCCACTTAGGTATATGGGAGAGGGAGCGTGGGCTCTAGAAACAGAGGACCTATCAAGGAACTATTTGCAGTTGGGCATTTGTGGGTGGACAAGGCACCCAAGGGATGGTGGACTTCAACTCTGCAACCACAGATGTGTGCACAGGAGTGGCACAGTTTTATTGTAGTCTCTTTTTATGACACAGGGCAGCATAAATCCCCACTCCAGCTGGGCGGAATGATATGCCAGCACCCATGGGACCCTGGTGGGAGATCAAGGTACGATGAACTGCTGATTATCTTCCCACTAGACCCAGGAAGAGAGTTAATGAACTTTCCCAGCAGCCTGGGTGTTAGGAACTCCCAAGCCTGTACAGTGAAACTCGGGGACTACTCTGAAAGCCCGGTGTTCGCTGGAGCCCCTAGTGGTGGGGACAGACTGGGCTGTGGGCCGACCGAGGGTCAAGTAACGTATACTGGCTTAAAGGAGTACCCAGGAGTGGAGTGATTGGCGGGCTGCAGTTAAGAAGAATCCTAGGTCAAAGGGTCACAAGCACAGATGCAAAATCCAGAGACAAGAGAAGGGTCAGACACACAGGCAGAAAAGCAAAATCCAAAATCCAGGCAAAAAGGTCGAGGTCAGAAGAGAAGGGTCACAGGTCCAAGAACAAGCAGGGGTCAAAACACGGGTAGTCAAATCCAAGGTAGCAAGAACCAAACGGATAGCACAAGCAGGCAGCAGGACTGAGGACAGAACGCTATAACCGGCAGTGAGGCTGCAGACCTCACTGCCTTAAATGTACAGGTGAGCCAATCAGAGTCTAGCTCTGCAAATACTCCCAGGAGCTGACTAATTAATTAATTACAGCCTAATAGCCCGCAGGCTATTAGATCCCGCTGGTCACGCGCCTGGCTGTCCCCTGTTGCCGGGACGCGGCGCTACACTGCTGGGCGTCCGGCCGTTGCCTCAGCAACGGTCGGGAGTTAGAGGGAAGTGACGTCCTGGTCGTCATGGTGACGGCCGGGACGCTGGGGCAGGCAGGAAGCGAGCCGCGGCGGCTGTGAGTACCGCCGCGGCTCGTGACAGTACCCCCCCCCTTTGAGGAGGGGTTAAGGAACCCCGACATCCAGGCTTAGTGGGAACTTCCTAAAAAATTCTTTAATGAGTCTTCCAGCGTGCAGACGTCTCTGTGGTATCCAAGAACGCTCCTCAGGGCCATAACCCTTCCAATGTACGAGGAATTGAACTTGACCTTGAACCCTCCTTGAGTCAAGGATTTTTTCAATAGCATATTCATGGTCTCCGTTCACCATCAGAGGCCTGGGCCTGTTAGAGAGAGACCGATTAAACTTGCTGGGAGCAGCGACTTTCTTCAGAAGCGAACAATGAAAGGTCGCAGGTATTTTTAAGGAAGTGGGTAGTTTTAATCTAAATGCCACTGGATTAATTTTCCTCTCAATTGGAAATGGTCCAATGTATCGGGGCCCCAGCTTCCTACAAGGTTGCCACAACTTGATGTTCCGTGTGGATAACCAAACCTGATCCCCCACTTTCAATGAACAGGGTCTACGGTGACGGTCAGCGAAGATCTTGGATTTTCGGGAAGCTTGACCTAGTGCAGCGTGCACTGTTTTCCAGACGGACCTTAGCCTGGCCGTAAAAGCAGGCGTTCCGGAATCCCCACAGGGAACAGTAGTAGAGAATGAGTTGGATTTTGGGTGTAACCCGAAGTTGCAGAAAAACGGGGATGTATGAATAGTGGAATGGCAAGAATTATTGTACGCGAATTCTGCCCAGGGCAAAAGAGAGGACCAATTATCGTGGAATTTAGACACATAGATGCTCAAAAACTGTTCCAGAGCTTGGTTCGTCCTCTCTGTCTGTTCATTCGACTGTGGATGATATTGCTGAGCACAGACTGATAGAGATCCCGATGGACTTACAAAAGGCTTTCCAAAACCGGGCAATAAACTGGGATCCTCGATATGATATGATATCTTCAGGTGTCCCATGAAGACGAAAAATATGCTTCAAAAACAAGGTGGCCAGGGTCCTGGCATCCGGTAACTTGGGCAAAGATATAAAATGTGCCATCTTACTGAACCGATCGACAACTACCAGGATGGTGTTATGTCCTGCGGATACTGGTAGGTCGACAATGAAATCCATCGACAAATGGGTCCAAGGCCTGCTCAGGCCGGCAAGGGTAACAATAGCCCAGAAGGACGGTTCCTATCAGTTTTGTTTTTAGCACACTCAGGACAAGCCCGAACATAATTCTCCACATCGTCTGACAAAGTGGGCCACCACAACCAATGAGAAAGAACCTCAATAGTCCTACGGATTCCCGGATGGCCAGCAGAGCGGTTGTTGTGACCTTCAATGAGAACAGATTTCCTTAAATGGACTGGGACAAATAATTTGTTGACCGGTGTCTGAACTGGAGCGATTCTCTGGAAGCGCCGGATAGTTGCTCCTAGATCCTGGGTGAGTCCGAGATGAACAGTAGTTGTAGGAACAATAGGCAACGGGTCAGGAGACTGAGGATGATGGGCCAAAAAACTTCGAGACAAGGAATCGACCTTAGTATTTTTAGAACCTTGACGGAATGTAATAATGAAGTTAAATCTGGTGAAAAATAAGGCCCAGTGGGCCTGCCTAGGAATCAGGGTTTTAGCGGTTTGGATGTATTGGAGGTTTTTATGGTCCGTGAAGATGGTGATGGTATGAGTAGCTCCATCTAACCAATGTCGCCATTCCTCCAGTGCCAACTTAATGGCCAACAATTCACGATTGCCGACATCATAATTACATTCGGCAGCTAAAAAAATTTTAGAAAAAAATGCACAAGGATGTAATTTTTTGCTCCTTGGGTCTTTCTGAGAAAGGATGGTGCCAGCACCGATATCAAAAGCGTCCACCTCTACAATGAACGGAAGTTCCGGATCAGGATGTCTCAGCACTGGAGCAGAAATGAAAGCAGCTTTGAGTTCCGAGAAACTCGCCAATGCCTCCTAAGGCCACTTTGCTGGGTTAGCTCCCTTTCGAGTGAGGGCAGTGATAGGAGCCACTAATGAGGAAAAAGAATCAATAAACCTACGGTAATAATTTGCGAATCCGAGGAACCTCTGGATCGCCTTCAGATTAGTAGGGAGGACCCAATCCTGGATTGCTCGAACTTTGGCAGGGTCCATTGCGAATCCTGATGAGGAGATGATATATCCCAGGAATGACACAGTGGCCACCTCAAATTCGCATTTCTCCCTTTTTGCATATAGGTGATGTTCCTGTAATTTCAGCAGAACTTGGCGAACATGCTGATGGTGCTGAAGTAAAGACTCAGAGTAGATTAAAATATCATCCAGATACACAACTACTGTTTTACCCAGGAACTCTCGTAAAACGTCGTTGATCAGGTGTTGGAAAACCGCCGGAGCGTTGCATAACCCGAATGGCATCACGAGATATTCATAATGTCCCGACTGGGTATTGAAAGCAGTCTTCCATTCATCCCCTTTCTTGATTCGAATAAGATTGTAAGCCCCTCTGAGGTCAATCTTCGAAAATATAGTGGCAGATTTTAATTGATCAAACAACACCGAAATCAACGGTAACGGGTACATATTCTTAATAGTGATGTTATTCAGTCCACGGAAATCAATGCATGGTCTAAGACTGCCATCTTTTTTTTGACACGAAAAAGCAACCTGCGCCTACGGGAGATTTAGAAGGACGTATGAATCCTTTTTTCAGGTTTTCCTCCACGTATAGCTCCATGGCCTGAGTCTCCGGAATAGACAAGGAGTATAACCGCCCTTTGGGCAACTTGGAACCCGGGACTAAATCAATGGCGCAGTCATATTCTCGATGTGGTGGAAGGGAATCAGCTTTCCTTTTGCAGAACACATCAGAGAAGTCCTGGTAGGGTACCGGCAACAAGCCTGGACTAGGCTGTAGGATTCTAAGAGGCAGGGTCAAGCAAGACGTGGAACATTCGGGACTCCAACGAGTAATCTCTCCACTTTTCCAGTCAATAAGGGTATTATGACTGCGAAGCCAGGGATACCCCAATATCAAAGGAGCAGAGGGACAAGTAATAAGATAGAAGGAGAGCTCCTCCGTATGGAGGACTCCTACAGACAACCATATCATTGGAGTCCTAGCGAGAATCCTTCCCCCAGGCAAGGGGTTACCATCCAAACCACATGTGGTGATGCTTGATCCTAACTTAATATGCGGAATATCAAGCGTCTGAGCCAAATGTATATCCAGGAAATTACCAGCCGCACCACTTTTAAGAAAAGCTTTCAGGTCCATGGATCTCCCACGGAAAGTTAGACATCCAGGAACTAATAAAGAATTTTCTGAAGAGGTAATCTGAAGACCCAAGCGCACCTCTTCACCTGCACTTAGGCTTTGGAGTTTCACGGCTTGTTGGGACATGAACGAACTAAGTGGCCTGGTTGACCACAATACATACACAGGCCTAGTGAGCGTCTTCTGGAGCGTTCCTTCAGACGCAAGCGGTAAGCATGGGTTCAGAGGAATCTGGCAAAGTGTTATCGAAGCTAGTGAAAACGTCCATAGGAGCAGAGGACTCCCGTTCAGCCTTCCTCTCTCTGATCCGACGATCAATTTTTATAACAAGTTGCATCAAGTTCTCCAGCGTGTCGGATATCGGATACTGGACTAAGGAATCCTTAATCTGCTCGGTAAGTCCTAAGCGAAATTGACTTTGCAATGCTGGGTCGTTCCAAGCGCTATCAGTGGACCATTGCCGAAACTCCGCACAATACTCTTCCGCTGAGCGACGTCCTTGCCTTAGCGTTCGGAGATGGCCTCAGCTGAGGCTACCCTGTCCGGGTCATCGTACAATAACCCCAGAGCTTGGAAAAAGGCATCCACTGACTGCAAGGCTGGGCTGGTTGAAGGCAAGGATAAGGCCCAAGACTGAGGGTCACCCTGAAGTAAAGAGATGATGATCCCTACCCTTTGTTGTTCAGAACCAGAGGAACGTGGTTTCAAACGAAAGTACAACTTGCAGCTCTCTTTGAAATTACGGAAGGCTGGCCTGCTTCCAGAGAATCGGTCAGGCAAATTCATCTTAGGCTCCGGTGTGTCACCAGCGGGAACTTGCTGGAGCTGCAGGTCTCTAGAAGCCCCTTCTTGGACTACCAGGCGCTGGGATAAATTCTGCACCACTTGGGAAATCGCCTGTATCTGATTGGCCAGAATCTGGGCTGGGGACAGATTCGACTCCTCGCTGTCCATGGCCGTATGATACCAATCTTCCTTGGCCGGTTATAATGTTAGGAACTCCCAAGCCTGTACAGTGAAACTCGGGGACTACTCTGAAAGCCCGGTGTTCGCTGGAGCCCCTAGTGGTGGGGACAGACTGGGCTGTGGGCCGACCGAGGGTCAAGTAACGTATACTGGCTTAAAGGAGTACCCAGGAGTGGAGTGATTGGCGGGCTGCAGTTAAGAAGAATCCTAGGTCAAAGGGTCACAAGCACAGATGCAAAATCCAGAGACAAGCGAAGGGTCAGACACACAGGCAGAGAAGCAAAATCCGAAATCCAGGCAAAAAGGTCGAGGTCAGAAGAGAAGGGTCACAGGTCCAAGAACAAGCAGGGGTCAAAACACGGGTAGTCAAATCCAAGGTAGCAAGAACCAAACGGATAGCACAAGCAGGCAGCAGGACTGAGGACAGAACGCTATAACCGGCAGTGAGGCTGCAGACTTCACTGCCTTAAATGTACAGGTGAGCCAATCAGAGTCTAGCTCTGCAAATACTCCCAGGAGCTGACTAATGAATTAATTACAGCCTAATAGCCCGCAATCTATTAGATCCCTCTGCGCACGCGCCTGGCTGTCCCCTGTTGCCAGGACGCGGCGCTACACTGCTGGGCGTCCGGCCGTTGCCTCAGCAACGGTCGGGAGTTAGAGGGAAATGACGTCCCGGTCGTCCTGGTGACAGCCAGGACGCTGGGGCAGGCAGGAAGCGAGCCGCGGCGGCTGTGAGTACCGCAGCGGCTCGTGACACTGGGT
Organism: Mixophyes fleayi; assembly: GCF_038048845.1. Classification (NCBI taxonomy): domain Eukaryota; kingdom Metazoa; phylum Chordata; class Amphibia; order Anura; family Limnodynastidae; genus Mixophyes; species Mixophyes fleayi. The sequence continues at coordinate 78,731,320 of NC_134409.1, forward strand.
TGGACATTGAGGACCACAATTTGCTTGGACATTGGGTCTATAAAGTTGGGTGAGGAATGTCACAATACCGTTGAACATGTACTTTTTTCCCCATGTCCCCCTAGAGTGTCTGCCCTAGCACACATTATAAGATGGGTATACCTCCCTGGCGCTTGAAACAGAGGGGACAGTGGGTAATCTCAAGGGTCGATACAGGGGTACCAAACCTACAGTGTAAATATATAATGTATATAGTATATTCCCTTGGCGCTTGGAATAAAGGTCAGATAGGGATTGATATACAAATTTATTAACGGCAGTATAGGTGGGTGGCACCCTGCAGTGTTGATCACACTGACATAATAAAATAAAATAAACAAGGCACATAAGCAGCTGTAAATAACATGAAAGCAGGCAAATAATTGTTGTTATATGCGGCAAGCAAAGTCCATATTTGCCATAAAAACACAGTTCTCTGATAGGGCTGGTAGAGTCCACTAGGTACAGAGATTGTGTCATATTATCTATTACACCGTAGGTGAGGTATTCATGCTATTGCTATGGCTTCCTATTGTTTACTTATGCCAAAAGAGTTAGTCTATGTGTATTCTAGGTCTGCAGAAACAATTCATCAATAATTATTATGAAGGTATGTGGTTCCCAAATCATTAAGAGACGTTATTAGAGGAAAAATAGAAGGATGATTTATTCTGCAGAACAGGATTAAATACAGCTCACATAAATCCAGTGGGAAAGATACAGCATGGCCCCCTTAACAATAGCAAGTCCAACAAGTGAGGAAATCAGTTCAAATAAATCCAGTGAGATAGGATTCCACAGCACATCTCTGGCAGAGCATCACCTCTTGGCCAGTCAGTCACATACGTGTCCAGCTCCCAGGGTAGCCTCTTTTATCACCTCATAATCCCACCTTGGGAACTGCCTACCCAGGGGAGTTGCAAAAGGTCTTGATTGGTGGGCTTCTCACATTATCCAGCCCCCTCCCCTACCTTCTCATGTGTCCTCCCTCAGGTGACCCCTGCTGGGTCCGGCTCCTGGCTGACTGTAGAGCTCACTAGTGGACAATAGGGAGCAAACAGAAATAACAATGGTAGCTTAATTCACTCAACTCCTGAGTGTTCCCTGTGGAAGTTGAATTTAACCCCTGAAGTACTTTTCCAAGGAGATGTTACAGTTCTATTACCGATACTTCCTGATAACAACATGGCTAAAAAGTGCAGTGCGGGTATGGATTAGATTAAGGGGTTGTAACACTGGATGCATACACCATGCTTGTTTCTTTACAATTATATTCTCAGGTAGACCAGACTATTGTTTAACAGAAACTATCTTTGTTTACCTAAACAACAGGAGATCTAGCTGGGGCTAGTGTCCACTCCTCTGTTAAAATCTAGTCAGGCAATTGTTATGTTTAAAACACAATGGAGTGAATAGTCAACATTACATTATGCTGTAACTGTTTATATAGATTGTGTATATTTTGCTCTGCTACTTACATTGCTAGTTAACCACGTGTTACAGGCTAAAACTGAGAAACTGTAATATTGTGTTTTTAGCTACATCTGTAGGCAAACGACATAATGTTTAGTAGTGTATTCACAAGCCAGACATGGTGGCTTTCTGTATCTGATTTAAGCACATTAAGGAAATGTGTATTGCATTTCGTATGCCTTAATATCCTAAAAAACAGCAGACAGCCAAACACTACTCCTAGCTATATCTCCTGTTTAGGTAAACAAAGACAGTTTTAGTTAAACAACACTCTAGTCAACCTGATAATATAGGGTCCGATTCATCAAGGTACGGATCTGCCTTCTTATGTGGATAATTCGATAGTTGTCTCTGCGCATGCGCGAAACAGGGAGTTACGATGCGTAATACACCCTAATACGCTGCTCAAACAGAGCATATCTGGCACGGAAAGGAATACGTGTCTCAAACTCCATTGCGATGTTGGCTGACCACTTGAGAAGAAAGGGGTGGGAGTGGGAGGAGAGTGGGTGTGGAGTGGGCGGAGATAAGATATCAGTTGAGAAGAGTAGGCGTTCCCTCTGTCCGTGTACGGAAAACTGACGTCAATCATGTCTCAAATCCTTGATGAAACTTAAGGCAGCTCAGGGTCATGTTTAAGTCCAAAACAGTTAGCTAAAACAACAATTAAAGTGCTCAAAATGCATTGTGTGCTTGTAAAATGCACAACTAAATATGCACAACACATACATATGAATACTGATTATTATTATTTTTAAATTTAACATTTATTTGGATATATATCTTAAAAATTTTCTATTAGTACGTTTGTGTAAAAGAAGCCTCTTTTCCTTACAGACACCTTTGTAATAAATGCCACTGAAAAGTGTATGATGTTTGCTGATATTTTGGGCCTTTGGGTTAAATCCGGAACACTGGAATTTGTCAGCTTAGTATAGCGCCCTCTGCTGCTTGCTGGGTCTTGAGTAAAGATGCCTGTCTTTTCTAGGCCTGTATACTGCATTTTGGTATGCTGCACAGATGTGTTCTCTGGAATATGGGGATCACCTTTGCTACATACTTCCATAGATATATATATTGGAGATTACTACTATAGATTACAGTTATCTGTTATAACTGACTTCATGTATGCAGCAATGGATGGCTGAGTGCATTCCACTCCTGGAATGGAGTGCTGAGTGCATTCCCTATCTATTCTGGCTGCCGGAATGGAGTGGTGAGTGCATTCCACTCCCGGAAACGAGTGTGGAGTGCATTCCCTATCCATTTCGGCTGCTGGAATGGAGTGGTGAGTGCATTCCACTCCCAGAAAGGAGTGCGGAGTGCATTCCCTATCTATTCCAGCTGCCGGAATGGAGTGCTGAGTGCATTCCTTATCCATTACGCCAGAGCTGTTTGAAATTAGAGCTAGCGTACTTTTACAACAGACACACTTTGGAACTCAATACATATATAGGAAGAATATTAGTGATTTCACACACACAAGAGTGTTGGGGAGGAATTGAACTCAGGTTTCTAGTTTGCAGAGGTGCATTCTCGAACCGCTCCACCAATGATCAAGTGGGCTAAAAATGATTTCTATTGCCTAGAATTAAATGAAATACAGATCTTCAACCTTAGCTCAGGATAAGTTTTGGGATTTCTAGTTAGGGATAATTATTTCACTAGGAACTATTCGAGCCGTCAATCCTTGGTATGTGCACTGTGAAACGTTTAAAAAGGAAAATCAGGCCTGTATAATAAATTTCTCTGAAACTTTTCTTTTTGCATTTTGGTCAGTTTATTGGCAAATGGGTTTGGGGGCCATTTTGGGATTTACACAACTTTCATTTGTGGATGAATCCTAAAAGTGTTTGCCAGCAACTTATTAGGGTCAGCTGCTTCTCTGTGTTGTACCTGCATACAATTTGAGTTGGCACTTATTATTACCAACATGAGGATTAACGCGAAATCCAATACTACACCTAGACACACACACAATAGTCTGTTTTTCAAAAGCTGCAGAGCTGTAAATACTAAAGTAAGAACAATGAATGATCGCGTATGTGATTATTACGGCAGTCGCATTTGCGTACTTTACTTTTATTAATTGTGTTGAAACCTACAGGAGGGTCGTATTTGCACTTTGTACTAAATGTAGACTCGTGGCCTCGAACTTATGACCTTAGCATTGACAGATGGAATACCTAACCACCCCACTATCGTCTACACCAAATGGTAAATATGTTCTCTGGTATACATTTAAAATTTACACTCATTAAACCATGATCTTTGCACAACACAAACATCTAAGCTCATTTGTCAAATATGTGATTTATAGTAACAAAATACACTTACCCTACTTTGATAACACTTTGAAAACATGCCAGATATCTTTTCAAACCAAACACACTCGTCCACTCTGAACGCACCTGTGTGCTCGTAATGCGCCGGCATACTCACCGGCAGATAATTCTGTAATAACAGTGGTCGTTAAAAACGCCTTTGGGGAACTTCAGTGCTGTTGGGAGTTTCAGTGGTCTGGGTGAGTATACTGCAAATGGAGAAATGCTGGTTCAAGATGTTTACAGCAGTACCTTTGTCAACCTTCAGTATGTTTAATTACCTACCAAAGCATTGCTATGTGTTTGAGAGCTAGAAACGCCATTCATACTATATGTTTTAAGCTACTTAACTTTGTGCTGAAATGGGTTTACAAACTTTGTTAGAGAGTGGCTTTTGGATGTTAGAAGTAAAGTGGTTCTTTACATTTGGAGTTAGATACATTCGTGCATTGTGTATATTTTGATGAGGGACTGCATACAGACTTCAATGTAGTTATTTGACTAATTTTTTACCCTTTTCCTGCCTTTATTTGTTACTGTTAGGGTTCTTACCTGCCAGCTCCGTTCCGCCGCACTTCCGGGTAGGTCCCGGCAGCGTTCATGTGACCAATGGGCGCCGGTCATGTGACCAATGGGCGGGGAATTCAAAATTTTATTTCAGCGCTGCTCTGACACACTATCTGTGTCAGAGCAACGTGTTTTCAGCGTCTGGCTTCCTCTCCTGTCCTGTGTTCCCTTCTCCTGTGTGTTCCTTGTGCTTTACTTATCTCCTGTGTACCGACCTGGCTGTTGTCCCTGGCTATTCTCTAGTCTCATCCCTGGCACTGCGAATGGATTGACTCCTGTCTACCGGCCCGGCTACTGTTCCAGGCTATTCTCCAGGACATCATGGTTAGTGTGCTTTGGTCGCTAGAACCTTGTTGTTCCATTTCTGCCTTGTCTGTCCATCTCATAGAGCTTTCTCCTTACGTCAGTAGGCTAACCTGGGGGCCGAGACCTGCGGTTCTCCGGCAGCTAAAAACCATCCTGCCTTGCGGCGGTTCTTGGAGAAGACCGGGAGGGCCGTTAGACACCGCGCCCTGGTAAGGCCGGCACTAATACTGACTAAGGTAAATCCTGAATTGTAACAGTTACCTGCTCACCCTCCCCCACAGATTTGAGTTGTCAGAGCTCTGCTTTGAGTTAGAATAAGAAGCTACTTTGCGTCTGTTTATGTGGTAAGTATTGAGTGGCACCCTTTTTTTTTATTTTTTATTTGGTTTGGCACTATTAAGGGGCAGGTGGTATTTTACGTGGTGTGTTAGGGATTTTACTATGGGTTTTCTTTTCAAATCCCATGTTTTCTACACTATTTGCTTAACTCTCTGTATATCGTGTTTCACACTCCATAACTGATTACACCTTACCAATTTTTATGTAACTAATGTGATTTTCACAAGGTGATTTTGGTGTTTGCATGTTGTAAGTATTCCTTTTGCATGCACTTCTGTGGTGTTTCTATATGGTGAGGTGGTGTTTGCTCATTCAATAGGGCTGGATTATTTGTATATTTTTTTTCTACTCTTTATGTTAAATTCCATAAATCTTGACTGTACTTTAACACAAAAAGCAGGAAGATGAATTTTCACTATATTGTAAGTATTGGTTTCATAATTTGTGGCAAGGGTGAGAAATGAAAGGTGGAAATTTGTCACCTACTGTTTGGTTTGTTAACTCAGGCTTTTGTAACACATACAGGGGATCCTGGAGTTGGACTATAATCTGTTTCACGGGGGGCATGCTCCTCCGCCACATCCAAACCAGCAACTGGTACAACATCGCCGTCCGAGGGAGCTCGTCTTCAGGCCACGTGTCAGCCTCTTTGGGATGTCGGATGTGGAGGTTGTCCGCAGCTATCGGCTCCCTCCGCATGTGATCTTGGACACCCTGCGCATTGTGCAACGTGACCTTGAGCCAATGCACAACATCCTGTCAGCAGTACAGCCTTTGACCAAACATTTGGCGGTACTGAACTTCTGTGCATCTGGGTCATTCTAGACCACAGTGGGGATCACGGCAGGTATGTCCTAGGCCACCTTCAGCCGCGTGCGGAAGGTTGTGCTAAGGCGTTCCTGTCGCGGCTCGCCCAGCTTATCCATCTGCCACTCGATGAGGAGTCCCTTGGGCGGATTAAGCAGCAGTTTGCCACCATAGCTGGCTTTCCGCACATCATAGGGGCAGTAGATGGGATGCATGTGGCTTTGATTCCGGTGAGTGGGAATGCTTCGGTTTTTATGAACCGCAAGCATTTTCACTCAATCAATGTCCAAGACATATGTGACCCGTCTCTTCAGATTCGGAACCTGGTTGCGAAATGGGGGGGGAGTACCCATGACTCCTTTGCCTTTCGCAATTCAGAGTTGTGGCCTAGATTTCAACAGAGGCAAGGGGGTGTCAGGTCACATGGAGATACGTGGCTTCTTGGTAATTATTGTATAGTTGTATGTGTTATTAATAATGTATTTCAAAGTTAGTTCCCGTAAATGTAAACTTTTACATGAGATGTGCATGTGCCTTTTATTTATAGTTGGTCCAACTATACAGTACTAAAAGAAAAATGACCACATTTTGTTAAGTTAATGGTAATGTAGGCCAATTACACAAACAGACCTAACAGTTAAGGTTATGTGATATTTGAAAACTGTACAACGGCAGGTGCGTAACTATTATTTTTTGGGAAAGTGTAATCAGAATATCTGGAATGAACTTTGGTTTTAGGGATTTCTTAGACATGGTTATTTTACAATGGATGGTAATTATACAGTATTATGACTCATTCACCTATTTAGCATTGAGTTAAGCTATGAGCCATATTTGAGGATGTTTGCCTATTAACGCTGGTCTGTTGTTACTCTAAAGTGTATTAATGTTTGTTTATTATGTCTTTCCTCTCATCCTACATAGGAGACAATGCGTATCCCTCTTGCCCTTGGCTCCTCACTCCAATCTTGAACCCACGCACAGAGCACGAAGAGGCATATAACTCGGCTCATGTGGCCACCAGATCGGTCATTGAAAGGGCTTTTGGTGTTTTCTGCAATTACAAGCCAGCGCCACTTTAAATTTTAGCTGTCAGCTCGCCGATTCCCGGCGAGTTGAAAAAACCGGGGTATGATACATTTACCCCAGTGTAGATAAGTGCACATTTGTTACAATAATTTTGTGTATTTTATATATACAGGCTGTTTCACCCTTCAAGCCTATTGTGCTGGCCTCAGTGCCATAGCACTTGCCATTGGAGTTGGTGGATGTGGCCATGGTGAGGTCCCTTAAAAAATCTTCTACTCGCTACAAGTTAGAAGCAGATAGGAAACGCAGAGCTGTTCCTCTTTTGAAAGTCGGTGACAAGGTGTGGTTGTCTACGAAGAATATTCGTCTTAAAGTGCCTTGTATGAAACTCGCTCCTCGCTACATTGGTCCTTATAAGATCATTCAAGTAATCAATCCCGTTTGCTTCAAACTACGACTACCACCCACTCTGCGCAATGCCAACGCCTTCCATATATCCTTATTAAGACCTCTGATCATTAATCGGTTTAATAGTCCCGTTACACCTACTACTACTCCTTCCCTCCAGCAAAGTGATGAATTCGAGATCAGCCATATTCTAGATTCCAAGACTTCTAGAGGAACAATCAAAGACTTAGTGGACTGGAAGGGGTACGGTCCCGAAAAGTGCTCCTGGGTGCGGGCTGCTGATATTCGTGCTCAAACTCTACTTAAAAGATTCCACACCAGATTTCCGAAGAAACCAGGCTCTAGGTGTTCGGTGTCCACCTCTAAAGGGGGGGTACTGTCACACACCGGACTCCCGCTGTGTCCCCCCGGGAGCCGGCGTGTGTATCCGATGTTCTCCCGCGGGCTCCCCGCCTAGACAATCCCCGCTAACTAAAAATTACTTACCTCTCTCCACGCTGCTGCAGCCGTCCAGCGCTGTCGCTCTCTCTCCTCCTCGGCGCTCAGTGGTTCTGCGCATGCGCAGAGCTGTCAATGCTTTTTCAGTCCTCCTGCTGCCCTCTATTGGTCATCCAATTGGAACTGCACTATATCTACCCTTTACACCTAAACTCAGTGCTGGTTCTTTCAGTCAGTTCCTGACCCTGCACTGGAAACAGCTCCTGCTTCTATTCCATGCTCTGGAGTAGTTCTACCCTGCGTTCCTACCCTGCGTTCCTGTTCTCTGAATTCTCCAGGCTCCTACTCAGCAATCTCATCTGCAGACCACTATTTGAGAGGCAACGCTGTAGAACAGCTCCCGCTATTCCACTCCCAAGTGGCAATGTTACCTCGAACCCTCAAACCGCGTCCCAAGCGGCGGTTCTACTTTGTACCCTGCAAACCATTTCGCAGGTGACAACGCTGCAGAACATTTCCTGCTTAAACACCATTTCCAAGTGGCAACTCTACTCACTATCTAATCTATGCTCAGTCTCTTCGGGTTCATTGGGAACTTCCCTAGGGGGTCGCGACCTGCAAGTGAAAGCCGCGAAGCCCATATTCCCTTGCGGGAATCACTGGTGAACACCTTTCGCTTGTTAGATTCCGCGCCCTTAGCAGAAGTAACAACTATCCCGACTGAACCACCAGGATCCAGTCGTTCCTCCTTGGTATCATGACAGATACTTTGTGGCATTGTAACAACAATGCCTGTTTCTACATGAGTGCAAATGTAAGGAATTCACCAGTACTTTTAAAGTGTTACACATTATAGTACTATGAGGCAATAATTTCAGTCTCCTCACACAGCAGAGTGGCCCACATCCAGAATGTCATGCAAGCAGTAAGTAATGACCACTGGCACACAATCCGTTACTAGATATCCAAGCACATCCCAAGCATAGGGCTTTACGCCAAAGTGCATTTTAAATTTGCAGCATACACTAAGCTTAGTTTGTGGGAATTAAGTAGCTACTTGGTGTGGAAGATACCATGGCTGCACAGTCATCCTGGAACCTAGAGGAACTGTGTTCGAAATGAATTCACTACCTATATTTCAAATGTGAACTGTGCACTACCAAGTCACAATGCAAAGGAGTGCACATAACTAATGATTTAACCAATCACATAGGTCAGGCCAAGCATTCCACCCAATTGTTGACAATGATATTTTTAAAAGCCCTAACCTTAATGGCAACATTCACATTATTCCAAAAGGTTTTGCATAATATATTGAAATCAACATTTAGTTTTTATAAAACTGACTCTAAACCATGGGCCTGAATCATAAAGGAACTTAAAATAAGAAGTTTCTAATTTAAGTCTCCTGGACGAAAACCATGTTACAATGCAAAGGGTGCAAATGAGTTTTCTGTTTTGCACATAAGTTAAATACTGACTGTTTTATCATGTAGCACACAAATATCAACTTCAGATTTCAGTGTACAAATAAGGTATAAAGTATTTGTGTGCTACATGAAAAACAGTCAGTATTTAACTTATGTGCAAAACAGAAAACTCATTTGCTCCCCTTGCATTGTAACATGGTTTTGTCCAGGAGACTTAAACTAGAAACTTCTTAATTTAAGTTCCTTAGTGAATCAGGCCCCATGTAATATGTTCTTTGGGTTCCCATCTCATCCTAGAGTGTCTGCCCTAGCACACAATAATCCTTTGAATGTTTAATGTCTGGGTGCAACACAATCTCTGATCTGTGCTCACAACCATACTGTGTTTGGATACGTGTCACTGTAACAGCAACAAATACACTGTAGGAAATGTTTTAATGGTATTGTTAGGCTTCATAGTTGACCCTTCTGCTAAATGGGTATCTGTCTGTGTATTATCAAACAGTACAAACAGACATAAAGAAATGTTTTTCCGGGTTTGGCATAATTTTAATTACCATGAACTACTTAATTTAAATCAATTACTGTAGGGGAGCGTCTGCCTACTGACCTGGCCTCTGTAAAAGTGTAGACATCCAAGTGTTCAGAAGCAAACAAACACAATGGCCAGATTGGGACAAAATCCGATACTGATTGACGTTTTGTATAGATTTGGACTGTTTGGCCAGGCTCAGACCATTGTGAATTATTACATCATTACCGGGTAGTTCAGTTATTGAGACAAATGAGCTCTTGGACATCCATCACTAGTCGAACTAGATAATGTGTTTTTGTGTATTTACTAGGATAACATGGTGTGGTTCTTCATCCGAGGTAATAGTTACCAATCTTCCCTGTGTCTTATATTACTAAACATTAATATCCAGACACACAGCAGACAGTCCACACAACACTACAGCCTTAGGCTCTTTGCAGAAATATGTTCCTATTGAAATAAGGACAGGAATGACCATTGATCTTAGTTGTGCTGTGAGGCACTGGGCAGGTGCAAGCCACTGTGCATTTGCACTATCAGAAAAGGCGAAGGCGTTCGTATATATTTTAAATTTGCCCATAATCAGACCGGATCTGATTTGAATTTAAGAATCATGCCCTTGGTGCATACCTTGAATGGATTAAACTAGTCCATTAGTTGCTTTAGAACCTGTAATTGGTGTCACATTATTGAGAGCCAACATATTAAAATAAGGAAATCTCCTTGGCTTGAGGTATTTCTATACCTTGCAAGGAACACTGTAGGTTTAAAATCCTTTGGTAGGCACCATTTACTCACACAAACCATGAGACACTGCAACTGGTGTAAAATATGTCTGCATTTGGAAGGCATTACCCTGTATGAGATTTTTCTAAAATGCACCTAATGTGTCTGCCATTCACATGACGCAATTTTAAATTTTATAAAATTAAAAACCTGAATAGTGACGTACATTTGTGCAGACATTTAGACCTTTAATCTCCTGATCCAAACCATGTTTAAATACAATACTTACCAATGTACTGACTATGGAGAAATTAATACACAGAGAGATCCCCCAGCACACTGCTATAGCCAGCAACAGATCTGTCATTTCTACTGTAGATAAAAATGCAAAAGTCTTTGTTGCACACATTTGCAAATGTATGTTAAAGCCACCCGCCACTCCACAGCGCTTTTGGTAATAGGGTGGTCCTAACTCTAAACAATGAGAGTCCCATATATTTGGGCCATACATATGTATTTTTAAATTGAGAGCTAACTTACCAAAGAGGTACCCCAGAAGCCTCCAAATAGCAATCCAATGTCAGCACTCCCCCTGTCACGGGCACAAGGAGTCTTGCCCAGGATTTCACCAGTTGACTATGCTTACCAGAGGGGCGGAGTTTGCACAGCAATCCTCTGGCAGCAGGGTGAATAGTGGAACGTATATAACAGCAGATGGAGAGAGGATGCCAATGGAATTGATGATAGTCAGTGACTTGCAGCTATACTGGTAAATGAGTCAGCGACTTGCAGCTATATTGGTAGATGAGTCAGCGACTTGCATCTATAGTGGAAAGGCAGGTTTGAACCATGGAGACCAGGGTGGACGTGAGCAGGTGAAGGAAGGTAACAGGAGAGTCAGTGGTCTGCGGATAGCAAATTGTACCACTGCTGTGAAGGAAAGACTTGTCCAGGTGCAGGTAGGTAGCGGGGAAGTCAGTGGTCTGCGTACAGCAAGTTGTACCACTGCTGTGGTGAGAAGACTTGTCCAGGTGCAGGTAGGTAGCAGGGAAGTCAGTGGTCTGCGTATAGCAAGTTGTACAACTGCTGTGACGAGAAGACTTGTCCAGGTGCAGGTAGGTAGCAGGGAAGTCAGTGGTCTGCGTAAAGCAAGTTGTACCACTGCTAGTAAGTGAGAAGTTGTTCAGGTGCGGATGAGTGGAGGCATGAAAAGAGTCAATAACTGTATGAAGACAATGAGAGCACAGAGGAACTTGTTCCAAACAGATATGCAGCGTTTACAGCTAATAGTCTATAACGGTATGTATACAGCTGCTGAGTAGAGAGGCTTGCACAAAGCGGATATGCGGGATATTAACTGATAGTCAATCACAAGTATGCATATCTCTGCTGAGCAGAGAAGCTTGTTCCAAACTGATATGCAGCGTAACAACAAATAGTCTATAGCGGGTATGGATACTGCTGCTGAGTAGAGAAGCTTGTCCTAGGCGGATATGCAAAGTAACAGTTGATAGTCAATAACAAGTAAGCATACCGCTGATGAGTAGAGAAGCTTGTCCACGAGGATATGCAGGTACAGTGGGAGCGCTGAACGGCTGTAGCGGGTATGGGAACCGCAGGTGAGCAGAGCAGGTAATCCAGCAGACAGCTGAGGACACGAGCAGGATACAGGAATCTGTAGCGGGTATGGGAACCCTCGATGAGTAGAGCAGGTAATCAGCAGGAAGCTGAGGACACTAGCAGAACACAGGAGACACCTTCAGAGACTCACAGGGAATGAGACTCAAGATCAGGCAACGAGGTAATGAGCACAGGTGCCTGATCCACCAATTAGATTAAAAGCAAAAGGTCATAAGTTCTTGGATGCTGCACATGCGCAGTCCATCAAGATGGCGGACGGCCGCGGCTCAGGACAGACGCCGTCAGGAAGGCTAGAGAACCACGCACCAGCGCAGAGGCACTCACGGTCCGGTGAGTGACACCCCCTCAGCTACTGACACCAACATGCCTCTCAGACAAATAAAGAACTGGAAGTTGCTCAATCAATTTATAGGCTATAGCAGGTGCTTGAAAGGGTGGGTTTATCCTGAAAGGAACAAACACACAGAGAGATCCCCCAGCACACTGTGTTTGTTCCTTTCAGGATAACCCCACCCTTTCAAGCACCTACTATAGCCTATAAATTGGTTGAGCGACTTCCAGTTCTTTACTTATGGAGAAATTAATGTCATGCATGGCTGCTTTGTCATGTAGGACACCACTAAATAGTTAGTGTACAAAGACTGAAATTTAGAGTTGACATTTGAATGCTACATGAAAACCAAACTGTATTGAACCTAGGGGCAAAATGTACAAATATTTATGAACAATGGCATTTTCACATGGTTTACTCCTGGACATCTCAGTAATAAATGTCGGGACAAATTTGTAAAAGGAATCAGGCCCTACTAGGCAAACTTTGTACGGGCAATTTCTACATGCATTCAGTTTCAAAGTCCTATCTTAGGTCCGTCAGGGTTGAAACAAAACATGTACATGCAACACAGAGCCCAAGACAATGGGACCTTTCCTTCCACTACAGTTACGTTGTACACACATCTCAGGTAGACACAATAAGGGGCAATATTTTGCACTTTTAAAAAATGTGTACATTAAGTATCCATGATACTCACTTAGAAAGATTGTAGTCTAGTGTGACATTATACACTAGTTCCTGTGGAACAAACTATTGGAGTGTTCTACAGGATTTTAAGTACTCACGTGTGTACCTTTGAGGCTTTGGTTATTGGCTTGTTGTGGGTGGAAGCTTGGGTATGTGTATTATTTACCTCCACTAAATCTTTGACACAAATAGACATAGGATGACACTTTTGCACGATTTTCACAGACCATTTTACACATAAATGTCTGGTAAGACACTTTGCAAACATTAAATTAAGGAATGTAGACTCAGTGGGCCTGATTCATTAAGGATCTTAAATGAAGAGGATTCTTATTTCAGTCTCCTGGACAAAACCATGTTACAATGGAAGGGGTCTCTACATGAAAAAACAGTCAGTATTTAACTTATGTGCAAAACAGAACACTCATTTGCACCCATTCCATTGTAACATGGTTTTGTCCAGGAGACTGAAATAAGAATCCTCTTCATTTAAGATCCTTAATGAATCAGGCCCAGTGTTCTGAGATAACAATGGGCCCGATTCATCAAGGTACGCAAACGCATACGCATCTGCGAATTTGTTCTGCGCACGCGCGAAACGGCACTTGAGATGCGTAAAACGCCACTTAAGAGACGCAAAATGCCAGTTACGCCACGCAATCACGGCAGATACTACTCTCAAAGTCAACGTAATCTCAAAGGACAACGCAAATAAATTTGAGATGGCTGCTGACCACTTGAGAACAAAGGGGTGGGAATGGGCGGAGAGTAGGCGCGGACTGGGCGGAGATGAGACACCATTTGAGTAAAGTAGGCGTTATGCATTTTCACTTGAGAACAGTAGGCGTTCCCTCTTTCCAGTTGAGTGAAACTGACGTCACTCCTGTCTCCAATCTTTCCCAAAAGTTAATAACGGCCAGGGTCATGTTTAAATCCAAAAAACCTAGCGCAAACAACTGTTAAAAGCCTTTAGAAGCATACTCTGCGTATGAAAAAAAAATAAAAAAATGATGCTAAACAAACACACGTATTAATATTAGGTTTTTAATTAAAAAAAAAAATATATATATATATTTTTTTATTATAGTGCACTATGCTGCTTGCTGCCTCTTCAGTAAAGAGGGCTGGCTTTTATGGGCCCTCTACACTGCAGTTTGGTATGCTAGGCAGATATATTTTCTACTATCACTCCCTATCCATTCCGGCTGCAAAATGGAGTGCACACTCCTTCCCCATTCATTAAAGTTTCCAAAATGGAGTGCACACTCCATTCCACATTCATTGTGGCTTCCGGAATGGAGTGCACACTCCATTCCACATTCATGACAGTTTCCAAAATGGAGTGCTCACTCCATTCCACATTTATAACAGTTTCCAAAATGGAGTGCACACTCCATTCCACATTTATGACAGTTTCCAAAATGGAGTGCACACTCCATTCCACATTCATTGTGGCTTCCTGAATGGAGTGCACACTCCATTCCACATTCATTGTGGCTTCTGGAATGGAGTGCACACTCCATTCCACATTCATGACAGTTTCCAAAATGGAGTGCACACTCCATTCCACATTCATTGTGGCTTCCGGAATAGAGTGCACACTCCATTCCACATTCATGACAGTTTCCAAAATGGAGTGCACACTCCATACCACATTCATGTCGGCTGCTGGAATGGAGTGCACACTCCATTCCCCATTTATGACAGTTTCCAAAATGGAGTGCACACTCCATTCCACATTCATTGTGGCTTCCAGAATGGAGTGCACACTCCATTCCACATTCATTGTGGCTTCCGGAATGGAGTGCACACTCCTTCCCCATTCATTAAAGTTTCCAAAATGGAGTGCACACTCCATTCCACATTCATTGTGGCTTCCGGAATGGAGTGCACACTCCATTCCACATTCATGACAGTTTCCAAAATGGAGTGCACACTCCATTCCACATTCATGACAGTTTCCAAAATGGAGTGCACACTCCTTCCCCATTCATTAAAGTTTCCAAAATGGAGTGCACACTCCATTCCACATTCATTGTGGCTTCCGGAATAGAGTGCACACTCCATTCCACATTCATGACAGTTTCCAAAATGGAGTGCACACTCCATACCACATTCATGTCGGCTGCTGGAATGGAGTGCACACTCCATTCCCCATTTATGACAGTTTCCAAAATGGAGTGCACACTCCATTCCACATTCATTGTGGCTTCCAGAATGGAGTGCACACTCCATTCCACATTCATTGTGGCTTCCGGAATGGAGTGCACACTCCTTCCCCATTCATTAAAGTTTCCAAAATGGAGTGCACACTCCATTCCACATTCATTGTGGCTTCCGGAATGGAGTGCACACTCCATTCCACATTCATGACAGTTTCCAAAATGGAGTGCACACTCCATTCCACATTCATTGTGGCTTCCAGAATGGAGTGCACACTCCATTCCACATTCATGACAGTTTCCAAAATGAAGTGCACACTCCATTCCACATTCATTGTGGCTTCCGGAATGGAGTACACACTCCATTCCACATTCATTACAGTTTCCAAAATGGAGTGCACACTCCATTCCACATTCATGTCGGCTGCTGGAATCGAGTGCAAAGTGCATGGCTAATTTGATAAATTGTGTTAAACTGTTAGGCAAACATTCTGCTTTATCATAAATATTGATTACAAATCTCTTTTGATTCTCAGCAACTAACAATTACCATTAGTCTCAATAGGCAACATGGATGATTTGACACTTGTTGATGGTGGCTTTTCAATATATTTAAAAATAAATACACATAGAATAACTGTACATTTTTTCAAGGAATTTACACTCATTTTATTAGCTATTGTAAACGAAGTGTTCGATTACCACAGGCTAAATTTAATCACCAACACAAATATTGTAAGGAAATATCCTTAATCCCTAATTAAGGATCCCTAAGACACAAGTGAATTAGTGAGGTCTTGAACACATGTTTGCAAGCTTCAAAGGTGCCTTGGCTATCTTCTACGCCACTGTACAAGCAGAGATGAGAACAGAATAGAATAACAATGAAAGATGAGCATCTTTTAGGGACAACAACTTATTATATACGTAGGGTATATAATAAGTTGGGTGTCCTTAAAAGATGTTTAAAACTCCAAATATTTTCACATATTATAGATGGTAGGAACTGGTATATGGTGAGTTAAAATGTATGCATATGGAATTATATCCATGTTCATTAATACAAATCAAAAGTATAATAATATTGCTACCATTTTTGTGTTCTCTTTTTCTACTTCTGAGAGTATAGATTTACTATGTCTTTGCAATAAAGTCTTTCGCTACAACTCCTTTCATCTCTTGTAAGTGATCACAATGTTCAACATGACAGATAGGCATATTAAACATCAAACCATATACAAAAGCACTCTTACATAAGTCACAGAGTAGAGTAAATGCGCTCAAACATTGACATAAACAAAGGTAAGCCACATACACACATGAATCGGGGGTCAAACTCATTACCTTATCATTGCAAGGTTAGTTCTTTATCCACTAAGGTATACTTCAGATAGAAAAACACACACCAAACTGCACAATAACTTTTTCGGCCAGCTGAATCGCTGTCTTAGGTCTGTCAAATCTGTCCGGTTGCATTTATTGTTAACGGAATGACGGATAAGGCGCTATAAAAACCATAACCCTACATACACACACATAAAATAAAAAAATGCTTGTCAAACGCATCAGGACCTTGAAAGACTTGACCATGTTAAGAATTGAGGGGGAATAAAAAAATAGAAAAAAAATGCATGTCTTGCGCTATGTTACAAGCATTTGCATATTTTTATTCCTATTATACCTTACTGAGTATGCTTAATGGAGCCTCGTAAATGGCTCTGTGCTTATGGTTGACCTGTGGGCTTGAACTCCTGCACTTAGTACTGGTGGGTGGAATACATAACCACTACACTATAGTGTCACACATTAAGTTTACACATGTTAATTCAATACATGTAAATGATTTTTAGGGAATATGATTATAGCCCAATCAATTTATTCTTTATTATTGGAACAGTAATAAAAGCTAAGCGCATTATTGACATCTGTAATAATAGTTTAAAAATCGACTCACCGTACAATGAAGAACCTTAGGTTACATGCCAGCATGACTTTTAGTCAAAAACAAAATTGTTTCATTGGTACGCAGCTGTCAGCTCTTAATGATTTCTGTTTACCATACTCTCCGGCGTGCGCACCGGCATTTAATTACCTAATTAGAGTGGTAGTTAAAAATACCTTGCTACCACTTCTGTGTTGTTGTGAGTTTGACAAATCAGGTTAAGTAGACTGTAGATGGGCAAATGTTTTTTTTAATCAGATGTTTATTGCTGTACCTTGCTCAGTACTCTGTATGTTTAAAGATGTAACTTTAAAGTATGTTTAAAGATGTGTGTGTGTTGGTGAGCAAGAAATCTCTGTTGCTGCAGAAAGGGCTTAATGTACTGTGCTGGTGGTTTTTATGTTGAATGTTAGTGCAAAAGTGTTTGGTTAGCTGTGGAGTTTTAATATTTAGTCCACTGTGTATACTTAGAGGCGGAACTGCATACAGTCCTCTAGAATTTAGTGAAATGTTTCAATATTATCCCTATTTTTTTTTTCTTTCTTGTTTACCCTCCCCCCACAGCTATTTGGGTCTGCTGGGATTTTGACTAATCTTGTTGTGTGCCATTTTAAAACGATCTTGTGTGTGTGGTAAGTATAAAACAAATATAGTTTCTTGCATACCCCTTGTTACAACACCTTGCAGTAATAATGGCCATGGTTTTTGTAATAATTTTCTTGTGCTATAATAATTTTTTTTTTAAAGTGGTGTTTTTTGCCCCTACCTTAAACACATTAGCACTCTGTGTTAAGTGTTTCACTCCCTTCACATTTCTATGGCACATAAAGGTCAATATAACTAATCTGATTTGTGAAAGGGTCTATGGCGTTGGTAAGTATCACGTTTGCAAGCACTTTGGTGGTGGTTCTATATGACTATATGGTGTTTGGTTATGTAAATTATTTATTTTTATTTGGTTTTTTTTCAAACTCGCCTTAAACATTACTTTCATCTTCTTATGGAGTGGGGCACCAGGGGTTATGGACGAGGTTGCTGGGGTGGAGGAGGAGGAAGATCAATTTTCATGGTGTTTTTACAAAGTTTCATTGTTGTGCTAAGGAATACTTCACCTAGTTTGGTAATAGTCTGCAAAATGTCAGATTACGGCCAACACACGTATACAAATTTAGCACCAGTTACATTTGTCTGATGACACACATTGTTTGGCAGCTGTTACATTACATGTTTGGTGGCCCTGTCAATGTTATTTATTTATTGTGGTGTATAAATGTGTAATTATTAGACTATCCAAATATCTGTTAAATTGCCCTCTGAAAATATAACATATCGACAAAAGCCACATTCCAGCTTGGTTGTACTACAAATCCTATGTCAGTGTGTGTGTCACTAGTAAATTATGTTAGTTTGGCCCTGATTAGAAGCTATGACTGTTTAAACATGCTACTATATGCGAAGAGTCTTTTGCGCCTCTTGCATTGTAACATGGTTTTCTGTAGGAGACTGAAATAAGGATACAAAGCTTTGGACCTCCTTATTCATTCTGGGCCAGTGATCATGTTCAATGGGTACCTGTGTCTGTCTATACACAAAATATCCACCTACTAAACGACTCAGAATTATAATTTGCACGTCATGTCAACTAGCTTGCCCTTGCCTAAATAAAATCCACCACTGCAAGGGAGCACAAAAGTATTGTCATGGCCAGTATAGCAATGAATGAATGAGTTTCATAACTAAATAAACAATAAGGTCTGTTTAGCCAAAAAAGGTATTAAGGCATCCAAATTGTTTAGAACTGTCATGCAATTGTGGAATGAGACCATAGAGTTTAGTACAGTAAGGACTGTATAAATAAAATTGGCAGAAAAACTACCTCTTGGATATCTATCACGGCCAGCAAAGTGGCGTAGTGGTCAGCACTTTTGCCTCCCAACACTGGCCTAATGAGTTCAATTTCTGACCATGGTGTTATCTTGTGGATTTGTCCCTGTGTTTGCATGGGTTTCCTACAGGTCCTCTGGTTTTCACCCACACTCCAACAACATACTAGTAGGGTAACTGGCTGCTATCAAAATTAACCCTAGTCTCTCTCTCTCTGTGTGTATGATAGGGAATTTAGACTGTAAGCTCCAATGGAACAGGGACTGGTGTCAATGAGTTCTCTGTACAGTGCTGCAGAATCAGTGGATAGAAATAAATGATGATCACTAGGTGATGTAGATAATGTTGTGTATAACTAATTGAATTAGAGGGTGTGTTTCTTTGGCAGAGTAAACCATAATCAAACTGCGATGTTTTTAGTGTCCTTATGACATGATTAGCCAGACACACAGCAAGCAGCTCACACAACACAACATACACCCTTATATAGTGTACACATGTCATGGCCATCTGTATTTCTTGGTCCGATTATGGGCCCTTGGGACTAGCTGGAGCTGGACTCAATAAGAACCTAGCACACTGGATCATCTTCCTGCTCATGTTCTTGATTATTGTTTAATATAGCACTTGAATGAGCAGTCAGCAAATGTAGGCAAAAACTCTGCTTTTGTAATGCAGGCCAGACCACTGGAGGCAAGACCTATCCTCTGGAGAGAAGTGTGTTGTTCGGCCAATGAACAGATCACAGCAGCAGATCTAAATAGGGTGTCCCAAGCAGCTATTGTCTGATCAGGTAATGTGATCTGAGCTGGTGATTCTTGTTGGTCTGTAATGATCACCTGACTGCATCCAAGCTGACCACGCCCATGCAGCAGAACAAACCGTGTGTGTTTTCCAATGGTGGTGTGGTTGACGGGAATGTTGCAGACTAACAGAAGGGGCCAAGGTAGATGTGATATGACAGAGGTGGAATGGGGTAAGTGCACCTAGGAACCCAATTTGACTCCATAACTATATGTGCTTAGTGCAATAAGGACATTAAGTAACATTTAAACAAGCGTTAGACTAAAGGATGATTGGTGTACCATACACTGTGCATTAGTACTATTCTTAAAGACAAATGCCTTATTAGATGTGTTTAAATTTTCTACAGTCATAACGGTTCAGAATAGTAGCTACCAATACTTGACCTGTGCCATGATGGGAAATAATCTTAGGAGTATTTAGGCGCTATTTGCACCTTTCTTTTCCGGCTACTTTGTGTCAAGTTACAGTTTACAAAAACAAAACTTTCTTTACAGGATCATTTTTTCTACCTATAAAGGCCCACTGTAGTAGTGGCACGCTTGATGTCAAAACATTTACTCACACAAACAAAGAAATACTGTGGCAAAAGCATTCTGAAGCTTAGCTTGATAAACTTCTTGTTTAAGTCTTCTTGACCAAACCAGGGGCCTGAATCATTCTAGAAAGTTAAGGCAAAGTAACTAAGTCAGGCCAAACCATGTGGCATTGGAGGGGTATGTTTTAAAAATGGAGCTTGCTGATTTTTATGGGGGGGTAGGAGAGGTCCTAGATTAACTTTTAATTACCGTCTTCAAATAAGCTAACAAGTAGTTTGGAACAATATTAAGATACAGTCAGTATGTAAGTTTTTAAACAAAAAGGGTGATATTTTATTACACTGACCTTAATTCATGGTTTATAGAAGATTATTGTAATAAGGATCCTTTCCATTTATGACCCTGAATCAAGCTGCCACTTCCTTTTGGACACCACACTAAAATTAGATACCTATTCCTTAAAGAACCTTCATGATTCGGGACGTTTTTTGGGAGGTAATCTTTTGCTGATACTTGATAACAAGTATTGCGTACAAATAACCATCATAGATGATGTAATAATAAATCAATAAACACATACTTAGTAATAAAAACTAAAAAATGTATTAAACAATACATATTTTGTTATCCAAATATGAGATAATGTTTTAAAACAAACACTATTATTTATTTTTTGGTTGGTTTTTTGTAAGGAGTCTGAATGGGCTGGCTCCGACTCCTACTTCTTGTCACCCGTGATGTAGAGGCCTCAGATGAAGCAGCCAAACCTGCATGGGAAACGGTTTGTGTCCGACGAGGTGAAGGCTCATGGACAGGGGTTTGGGAAGGGACCACGACAGGGGTTTGGGAAGGGCCCACGACAGGGGTTTGGGAAGGGCCCACGACAGGGGATTGGGAAGGGACCACGACATGGGATTGGGAAGGGACCACGACAGGGGATTGGGCTAAGCCACAGGCAAAAGCTAAACACATAAGACGACAGAGGGCTGGGTCAGGGAGGGTGGACGCAACAGACCCAACAGGGAGGGTGGACGCAACAGACCCAACAGGGAGGGGGAACGCAACAGACCCAACAGGGAGGGTCGACGCAACAGACCCAACAGGGAGGGGGGAGCCACCAGCCAACTGTGTATAGGGGCTAGTGAACACAAAATCTGAGCTGGGTGAAGGGAATGTGGCGGAGGTGCGTTGGGAGTGGGCATGCAAGAGTTCACCCAGGAGTGTTTCGATATGTGACATAGATTGAGTTAAATTTGACATTTGGGTGTTGTGTGTGGCTATTAAAGAGTTGTGTGAGGTCATTAAAGAGGTGTGTGTGCTCATGAAAGTGGAGAGTGTGCTTATGAGACTTGTAATTTGCTGATCCGTGTGTTGGACAGTGCTCGCTATAAGTGCCAGGTGATCATTCTGTGAATCTGTGGCGCAGTAAAGTCTTTGTGATGCGTCCGAGAGTGCCCGCTCCCATGAATTGTGACCTGGATCCACCTGATCCCCCTCCACATCACGGGCAACTTCAGAAACTACTTCAGTGGCCTGCTGCTGGGAATCTGTAGAGAGATTTAAAACAAACACTAAGATATTTGATAAAAAAATTTGCCAACAATAATATTGTTAAAAAACCTATTGAGGTACGCCTGAAGTAGCATTGGTCAAGTGTGAAATCACTTTTAATGTGCTTCCTGCCCTTTACAGTCACCTAAATGAGACTTTAGAATCTTTAATTTATTCAAATTATGCACAAAACTGTATATGTAGAGAATTTTTAGCTTCACAGTCTACATGACATTTCCTCAAATGTGATAGGCTAAAATATAGTGCAATAAAAATAATCCTTCAGACACACCCAGAGAGTTTACACATTTGCTCAGACATATAGAAACATTTACAGTCAGTAACTAAACACACTCATCATTGTACCTAGTGGAGCGGAATCTCCTCTTCGGGGTGGGCTATAGCCAGTGTCTATGTCGCCCACCCCAACAATCTCAACAAGAGAAATAGCGGCCCTCGCACGCTCTTCAAGCTGGGTCAAGGAAATGTCCATTGGTGGCCCACCCCCAGTCCCGTGCGCATGGCGGTGTTGCCGTGCTAGTTTGCTTTTCAGCCTAGCTTTATAGTCTGCCCACCTGCGGAATAGACAAATATTAGGGTGTTAATTTTTTCTATTTTTTAAAGGTTAAAATCAATATACTCATCCAACCACATTTATTAATGCCACATTGTACACTAATGTCTTGGAATTTACAATTGTGGTTAATGTGCACAACTCAGTATGTAAATGTGGCCAAGGCCCATGCTGCTTGGAACCATCACCTAAGGGCCTGATAGAAGAAAAGATTATACACACAAGGCTGCTTGTACATCACAGTTGGCTAAGTAATACTAACACAGAATGTACATGCATATATATATATATATATATAGATAGATAGATAGATAGATATAGAGAGAGAGAGAAACAAAAGCAAATAAATACTACTCCACAGAGTTAGTCACATTCTATAGGCATTTTTTCTAAACAGTGGCTTTGTACCGTTTCTGAACCTCATGCGCTTTTCGTCCATGGGGCGATATTTCATTAATCTCTAACGTAATTTGCTCCCAATGGCGGTGACGCTCCGGGCCCGTAATCTGGCGGTCCCCCGAATGGAATCGCTGTAAAACCTCTCCCACTAAAACCTCTAATTCCTCATTAGAAAAAATGTTTTTACGCATAGCTGGCCGCTCGGGTGGCTGCTCCCCACTGGGGCCTGGGTCACACATATTCCTATTGGAAAGAAAATAAAATTAGGTTTTGGCAATGTAAACAATCAGGTGCCAATACAGATTTTATGGCCATCCATCCCCTTAAAAGTTTTAATTTGGGAAAGTACTACCTAGGTATAAAACACATGGACCTTATTCAAATCAACATTGTTGCTTCTATATTGATCCAACATTTACTTTGTCCACTGTATTTTAACATTAATGGTGTACAAATACTAGTTCAACATTCAGCTACTACTACCAGTTTCCATTTTTAAAAGCCTAACCTTGGTTAACATGTTTAGCCACATACATAAATTCATGATATCACATTACGTTTTTTGGAGTAGCAAGCCCTATATCGTGCTTCCAATATTACTTTGGTAAATAAAATCAGCCAGCAACACACTTAATTTTGTGCACTACAAATGCTATTTGTTAAGTAAGCGTCCCAATACATTTAAACATTTGGATGCATGTGTCCCTCAATGCAATAAGTCAGTTATTAGTGTGTGGGATATGGATAATCTAACAGTACTTAGCATTGTGTAAGCTACTAATGCATTCTTTTACAGTTAAATGTGAGGGCTAGGCCACTTCTGGTCACACTCTTATTACAGCTAGGACACACATTTTTGTGCATACACAGATGGTTAAATGAGCAGGTACAAACGATTGGTATATAATACAATCTATCTGACCTATTTATACTTACTTTTATATATTTGCACAAAAAGGAAAAAAAAATAGATTACAACAGTGTGTAATGTTTGGGGTTGCCTGCAAAACAAAAAATTACGTTGATTAAAATGCAAGTTAATGTGATGTTATCAACAATGCTAACATCTAAATATTATTGAGTGCAAGATTGATCAGAAAAAAATGATTAGCTTATTGTAGGCTGATATATACCATTAGTGCCATGTTAAAATGTGATGCCAAGGCCCCTTTTTATAGCAGGTTTATGTCAACTAGGACACGCATATTTAATTTAAAAAAAAAAACTACATTAGAAGAGACAAGCACATTGTATATATTACAATAATTTCCTTACTTTTGTTGTTACTGTTTGTTGTTTGCTTATTAGGCAAAGTATGTAAATGTTTTCACAGTTCAATGTGTCCTGTTCAGTCAAATCAGCTACTGAACAGGCAGTAAGGCAAAGCACAGGTGGGTTTAAATGGAGGTTTGGATTAATTAATAAACCAGGTGTACACTCTTCCTCCTAATTGCAATGCACAGAGTACTCGTCTCATCGTAGGGGGCCGCCATGTTCTTGGTGGGAGAAACACAGGTGTGTGAAAGATCCGCATGTGACGTGAGTTACGCCCATACGTGCTCTGAGAACCAATCGGAGCTCAGAATACTGCTGAGTTGGTTTCTGTGAGGAAAAATGAGGGCTAGTATTTTCGCGAGACGTGAGCTCCGTATTCTCACAGAGGCCATGGACAATGTGCCCTCTGGGCGATATGTGTCCAATGAGGGTAAACTGCGGGCATATCAAAGGGTCCGCAGACATTTACGCCTGCGGTATGGGATACGCAGGAGCGTCGTCCAGCTCCAGAGACGCTGGAGCGATCTCCGGCGCCGTCAGCCCAGGCTCCTTGATGACCTCCGGCAGGAGATAGTAAGAAGTGAGTTCTGTATTAATCGCAAAAACCATCACATGTGTACATATATATTTGCTATATGTTTGTAAATAAGTTCACCCTAATCACCTGACATGGCCTACATAACAATGTGCAAGCACACTCTAAAGGACATGCCCCTTCCAGTGCACCCAAAATGCTTTGCCTCCTGTCTCCTACATTTGTCTGCTGAGAATTTAATGACCTAAATGTTTGATTGTGAAAAATCTGACCATTAAGGGTGGGTTTTGGAATCAGCCATTGTAACTCTTGACCCGTGTGCTGTAGCTTGCTGGTCTAACCTTAAAAATTTTTTGTAGGGGCAGATGTGTTGTCATTATTTGGCAAAGATGTAAAAGCCAGGTTTCAAATTCCAAACACCTTAGTGTATAGACTAATTTTTAAAAACTCCCATAAGATGCAAACAGATTACAGAGTATACTAGATATAGCTAATCAATCATTACTTAACTGCCTATTTTGACTATTGTAGACTGTGAGGTAGTCCCAACAAAGGGTGATTTCCAAAATATACTCAACATTCTAAGATTTGGAGCTCCATCCACTAATTCTGTGATCATGTAAAGACAGAACTAATTGACATCATTATTAGGGCCATGGGGTTTGCTGACTTAAATTCACCTACATGAAAAAAACATACTAGGGCCAAATTTGTTCAAAACCTAATTAGGCGGCCAGTAGTATGTTTAGGGAGTGTGGTAGACAACACATGCAAATATGGAGCAAGCCTCCAAACTCCACACATATGAAACAATAATCAGGGAGTTGAATTCCTGACCCCAGTGCTGTGAGAGCAAAGTGCTGACCACTAGGCCACTGCGATATTCCACAACTCTATGTAAAATACCAAAAATTGTGCAAGGTCATCGTCATAATCATTTATTTATATAGCGCCACTAAATCCGCAGCAGTGTACAGAGATTCCATTCACATCAGTCCCTGCCACATTGTACCGGGCCGACAAGTCATGTGAAATGCTTTGTGTTCATCATGTTTAGCTTCTTGCATTGTTAGTAGCTAATATTTCTGGCTGCTGACAATGTAAAGATTATTAAATATGTATGATCACCTGATTGTCATAATACTATCAGTTCTTTCAAATGGTGATTGTGTTAACATGTCCTTTTGTTTATATTTCCTTTTCTCAAACAGACCGGGCATGCTGGGATGTGGTGGAGGCGCAGGCGGAAGAGGGGGAGGAGGAAGGGGACGACCAGCAGCGCCAGCCGCAGCCACAGGAGGAGGAGGAGGAGGAGCAGCCGGTGGCAGTGTCATCGGAGGAGGAGGAGCCTGTGCCGGTGCTAGTGGGAGTGGCAGCAGCTGCAGTGGAGGAGGAGGAGGAGCCGGTGCTAGTGGCAGTGGCAGCAGCTGCAGTGGAGGAGGAGGAGGCTGACCTGGAGGACCAACGATTGGAGGAGGCAGCATCGGGCAGCCAAGAGGCAGTGGCCTTTGATGATAGTAAGTATTTTTGAAAAATGATGAACCTAATTTGATAAGATTGAGGATGTCCATTAAACTTGTACATAATCCCTGCTGTGACACATGTTGATTAAATGGTGACATAAATGCCACAGGTTTTACACATAATATCTGGCTACAAATTTGATGTACATTAAACACTCAAACCACAGCCAGAGCCATCTTAACACATGGCCACGCAGGGCAGGGCCCTAAAAAATGTTGCCGCTATGCTGGTGAACTTGTCAGCATAT
Organism: Mixophyes fleayi; assembly: GCF_038048845.1. Classification (NCBI taxonomy): domain Eukaryota; kingdom Metazoa; phylum Chordata; class Amphibia; order Anura; family Limnodynastidae; genus Mixophyes; species Mixophyes fleayi. Next base: position 78,757,818 of record NC_134409.1, read on the forward strand.
TAATCACTTGATTTTAAATTCCAATATCAACCAACATATTTTGACTTCCTGTGAGTTATTGTGTAGGTAGTGGCCCATGGTAGTGCTTTGCCCTGGGGCCTATAATGCTGGATAAGACAACCCTTTCCATGGCCCTCTCCCCTAGCTCACCAGAATGTAGGACATTTATCCAAATGCCTTAGCAATGTCTAATGTGCGTCCAAATGGTTTTGTTGGCAGAAGGCTAACATTTGAAAGTAATGTAACAGTACACATCTCTAGTAAGTCCAGTCTGTTTGCCAAATTTGGTAGAGCTGTATATTTATTGTTTTCGTTTGGTTCCTTTCAGCACCTGAGGAGGAAGGTCAGAGATTAGTCACACCACCACCCACTCCGGCCCAATTGTTGGCCCAAATGGGCCACTTACTCACCAATCTCGAGGCCACCTGCCAGCAACTGGTGCGATTGGTTGCCGACTGGAAGGCCACATTGGACTACTGGTCCTCTTTATTTTAATTTCTGTATTAGATGTAAATATTATAGTTTTTCCTTGTAAATATGTTGTTAATTTTGAGCCCTTGCCACATTATATAACTAATTTTCCCAAAAACCTTGGTGTGTGTGTCTTTATTCATCTCATTACACAACATGTGGGTGTAAGGCTACAAGAGAATGTATTTAAAATCCTAAATGTGCTACATTTCAGCAAGATAGATTGTTTCTAAAATCATTGCTGTAGCATAAAAGGTTTAGATTTGCTGTTTGCATGTCATCCAAAAGGGACGTGTGCCCTCCACCAACAAGCCACCCCTGTAAGAGGTATGCCATCTGTAGGCCCTGTGTGCAAGACATTCCAAAAGATCAAATGCCCTAGCTATTTCACAACTTCCCCAAATCATGTGTCATTGTAGTGATAGTCCAAGGTTACGTTCCAGTGTCAGAGCAAAGCCAGTCACACATTGAAGAGAACATGGAAACATGGAAAGTGTACCCAGGAGTGGCATAAGTGGTGTAAGGCAGAAGTGCAAGCGATGCAAAGCTCCATGGTACTGGAGTGTGGAGATCGGCCTATTTGGATAAAGCTGAGTACATTACATAATGTGTACGCCGTGGATCCAGAGGAAAGTCTGTTTGCTGACAATGTTGCATGTAACTCCAAGGAGGCTGACCCCTACAATCCCCCCCCCCCCCCATCTTAGTCCATTTGGAGTAAAAAAATGTAAGCATGGACATAATAATGTGCATGTGTGAAGTGTTAGCCCTGCGGCTTGTATAAAGTACACCCCCAAAAATGTAAATCTTACCATACAGGAACAATATGAG